>NC_052173.1:19470644-19663144 GCF_902713615.1 Scyliorhinus canicula
CCCCCCCCCCCCCCCCCCACCCCCCCCACCCCCCCCCCCCACCCCCCCCCCCCCCCCCCCCCCCCCCCCGGGTTGTTGCTGCGCTGACCTTGTTTTTACCGTTCTGCCAGATCTAGGAATGGTTGCCACCTCCTGAAAAACCCCTGCACTGACACCCTTGGGGCAGATTTCACCCTCTCCAATTTAATAAACCCCGCCATATCATTGACCCAGGCCTCCACGCTTGGGGGCCTCGCATCCTTCCACTGAAGAAGAATCCTCCGCCGGGCTACTAGGGACGCAAAGGCCAGAACACCGGCCTTTTTTGCCTCCTGCACTCCCGGCTCCACTGCAACCCCAAATATTGCGAGTCCCCAGTCTGGATTGACCCTGGATCCTACCACCCTCGATACCGTCCTTGCTACACCCTTCCAAAATTCCCCCAGCGCTGGGCATGCCCAGAACATGTGGACATGGTTTGCTGGGCTCCCTGAGCACCTAATACACCTGTCCTCGGTCCCAATAAACCGGCTCATCCTTGTCCCGGTCATATGAGCCCTATTCAGCACCTTAAACTGTATGAGGCTAAGCCTCGCACAAGAGGAGGAGGAGTTCACCCTTCCTAGGGCATCCGCCCACGTCCCCTCCTCAATCTCCTCACCCAGCTCCTCCTCCCATTTATCTTTCAGCTCCCCCACCGAAGCCTCGTCTACCTCCTGCATCACTTGGTACACTTCCGAGATCCTCCCCTCTCCAACCCACACCCCCGAGAGCACCCTGTTCTGAACCCCACGCGGCGGCAGCAGGGGGAACTCCGCCACCTGCCGCCTGACAAACGCCCTTACTTGCATGTACCTAAAGGTGTTCCCCGGGGGGAGCCTGAACTTCCCTTCCAGCACACCCAGGCTCGCAAACTTCCCTCCTGACACCTGCCCTGTGCCAACTCAGGAACCCGCCATCAATTCTCCCCGGAACAAACCGGTGGTTCCACCGTATCGGGGACCCCATCGAGGCCCCCACCTCCCCCCTATGCCGCCTCCGTTGCCCCCACAGGCCAAACATTCCTAATTACCCTTGAACTGAGTGTCTCGTGCAGCCATTTCAGAGGGACAATTAACATTAAACACATTGCCATGGGCCTGGAATCTCATGTAGGCCAGACCAGGTAAGGATGGCAGATTTCCTTCCCTAAAGGGACATTCGTGAACTGGATGGGGTTTTAGGACAATCACTGACAGTTGTCACCATTACTGAGGCTAGCTTTATATTCTAGGTTTGTTAATTGAATTTAAATTCTATCAGCTGCCACGGTGGGGTTTGAACCCACTTTCCCAGAGAATTCCTAATACAGAAAAAAGGCCTGGAAAAACTCACAGGTCTGGCAGCATCTGTGGAGCGAGAACCCCAAGATAACGTTTCCAGTCCAATATGACTCATCTTCAGATCCAGGGCATCTGGATGACTAGTCCAGTGACATTGCGACCACACCACCATCACTCCTCAAATTAAGAGAGGCAGTTGATATATCATGTCCTGTTTTTATTGCATGTTCGGCACTTATCTTTTTTGTTTTATTGTCCGTTATGTATAATGTGCAAACAACATTAATAATAATCTTTATTATTGTCACAAGTAGGTTTACATTAACACTGCAATGAAGTTACTGTGAAAAGCCCCTAGTCGCCACATTCCGGCGCCTGTTCGGGTCACAGAGGGAGAATTCAGAATGTCCAATTCACCCAACAGCACGTCTTTCGGGACTTGTGGGAGGAAACCGGAGCACCCGGAGGAAACCCACTCAGACACGGGGAGAACATGCAGACTCCGCACAGACAGTGACCCAGCGGGGAATCGAACCTGGGACCCTGGAGCTGTGAAGCAACAGTGCTAATCACCGTGCCACCCAAAATGTAGGAAGGCACCACTGAGACCAACATGCCCCCTGAAAGCGATGAGGGTTACGGTAATGACTTAGAATCTTTTTGTTTCTCTCCCCCCACTTTAATTGGCACATGGATCGCAGCAGTTCAAGAAGGCGGCTCAACAACTTGTTCTCTCGGCAATCAAGGATGGGCAATAAATCGGGTGGCACGGTGGCGCAGTGGTCAGCATGGTTGCCTCAAGGCGCCGAGGTCCCAGGTTTGATCCCAGCCCCAGGTCACTGTCCGTGTGGAGTTTGCACATTCTCCCCGTGTTTGCGTGGGTTTCACCCCCACAACCCAAAGATGTGCAGGATAGGTGGATTGGCCACGCTAAATTGCCCCATAATCGGAAATAATGAATTGGATACTCTAAATTTATGTTAAAAAAGGATGGGCAATAAATGCTGGCCTAGTCCGCGATGCCCACATCCCAGGAAATATTTAAAAGCGCCTTCTCTCTGGGCAAAGGCCCTGAACCTAATTGTCATTCTTCTGCCTTGACTGAAATACGCGAACACAGCCTGGCAATCAAACCATGGCACCTTTTTCTAAAAGCTGGCAGCAGTGCCAACTGGCCATCTTTCTATTTTCAAACAAGCGCCGAGTGTCACGGTAGTTTCTGAATTCAACTGGAAAGGTGTTTCATAATAAAACACCTCAAAAACAAGTCTGGATCAGTTGGATGATGCCCAGGAAGCCTCTCCATAATTTGTTTGTGGGAATGCTGAGAATGTTGGCTGGCTGCTGAGAGGTTAGCGCTTCAAGCTGTGACCTTGTGACGGCTGCTAATCTACTATTTGAGCTAGCCAAATGTTTAGAAATATGGGCTATTTTTATCCCGGTCTTTCAATTCCAATTCCAGGAGCCTGCTCCCGAGTTTGAGGCTGTGGCGTTTGCTCTCTGTGGACCAGTTGCAGATTCGTTGAGCCAATTTTTTTGGATCTACAAGTCTTGGAGCTGTAGGAACCCCGATTTAATAGCACTAACAATAGTGGACTGATTTTGCAATCCAGCTCCTGGTCTGTAACATTGTAGATAGCAGATGAGGAACATATCAGCCTTGATTGAATAGCGTAGCAGACCCGATGGGCCGAATGGCCTAATTCTGCTCCTATATCTTTGAACTTAATAGGTGAAAGGTTCCCAGAATATTCATTAAAAATACACTGTAGGGTAGCATGGTGGTACAGTGGTTAGTACTGCAGCCTCACGGCGCCGAGGTCCCAGGTTCAATCCCGGCTCTGGGTCACTGTCCATGTGCAGTTTGCACATTCTCCCCGTGTCTGCGTGGGTTTCACCCCCACAACCCAAAGATGCGCAGGGTAGGTGGATTAAACACGCTAAATTGCCCCTTAATTGGATAAATGAATTGGGTATTCTAAATTTATTTTTAAAAAATACACTGCAAATGCAGTTCCACGGTTTGAATTGTGCAGTGCCTAATACTGTGTCCAGCAGTACAATTCCTAACTCATTCTGAATAGGTTGTGGATTTTTCCTGAGGCCACACTTGAATCTGTATGGGTCTAGTTATGTCACCACCTTTACAGTGATGCTTTACAGTGACGTTCGTATGATTCCAATGTTCAAACCTGATTTTGGAACATCTCGCTCGCTCTCTTGGGTGTTAGCCATCGGCATAAATCCTGTTGAGCCAGCCTCAACTCAGTTCTACAGCAATGTGGACCACACCCCATAGCAGGCGAGGGCCGTCAAATGAAGCTGAGTCTCTGGGGAGATAATGCCCCTGATGCGTAAGGTTTTAGTGGACTGCGGCTGAAGTTTGTTTCTTTGGAGGGTAGTGTAAGCAGGTCTGTGCTTCCTATCCAGTGCTGGTGGTTTGATCATAGAACAACATAGAACATACAGTGCAGAAGGAGGCCATTCGGCCCATCGACCCACTTAGGCCCTCACTTCCACCCTATCCCCGTAACCCAATGACCCCATCTAACCTTTTTGGTCGCAAAGGGCAATTTAGCATGGCCAATCCACCTAACCTGCACGTCTTTGAACTGTGGGAGGAAACCCACGCAGACACGGGGAGAACGTGCAGACTCCGCACACAGACAGTGACACAGCGGGGAATCGAACCTGGGACCCTGGCGCTGTGAAGCCACAGTGCTATCCACTGTGCTACCGTGCTGCCCTGATCATTTGGACATTTAGATCTGATCTTCTCTAACCCACCCAGCACCACACCAATTGTTGCCTGGAATGTTTTCCATCATGACCCCAATGTGAAGTTTGATTATATTAGCCTTGAGGTCTACACTCGTTTGGAGGGTTGTTTTTGAACTATGATCCCGCCATGTTATTGCCAGTTGGGGATCATGAATAGTGGGTGTGTGCCATTTCCACTGAAGCACACAATGCACATTCTTCACTTGGGTTTCAGTAAGATCAGGGTGGGCATGCCGAACCTTTCTCCAATGTTCACTGAAACTGTGAAAACAGCCAGAAGCTTGTCTTCACAGGGTATGTTGTGCTATACAATACCAGGATGAAGCACTGGCAACAGGAATATAAAACTTCCTTCACAAAGACCTGTTGAGGCGAGGTCAAGTTCAAATGTCAAAACTGAGGTTGGTAGGTTTTTGGTAGTCAAAAGCTCTGATGGTAATTTGAGGTTTGTCGTTGGTTAGGAGCAAATGAAAGTTGTGATTGAAAAGTATATGCAAGAAGTATATTTTTGTCACCAAAAGAGAAAATGCTGGAAAATCTCAGCAAGTCTGGCAGCATCTGTAGGGAGAGAAAAGAGCGAACGTTTCGAGTCTGATGACTCTTTGTCAAAGCTAACAGACAGAGAAAGTGGGAAATATTTATACTGTGGAGTGAGAATGAAAGATGAGTCATAGCCACAGAAACCCAGGGAAACGGGGTACTAATAGCCACAGAAACCCAGGGAAACTGGGTACTAATAGCCACAGAATCCCAGGGAAACTGGGTACTAATAGCCACAGAAACCCAGGGAAACTGCGTACTAATAGCCACAGAAACCCAGGGAAACTGGGTACTAATAGCCACAGAAACCCAGGGAAACTGGGTACTAATAGCCACAGAAACCCAGGGAAACCGGGTGCTAATAGCCACAGAAACCCAGGGAAACTGGGTACTAATGGCCACAGAAACCCAGGGAAACTGGGTACTAATGGCCACAGAAACCCAGGGAAACCGGGTGCTAATGGCCACAGAAACCCAGGGAAACTGGGTACTAATGGCCACAGAAACCCAGGGAAACCGGGTACTAATAGCCACAGAAACCCAGGGAAACTGGGTACTAATAGCCACAGAAACCCAGGGAAACTGGGTACTAATAGCCACAGAAACCCAGGGAAACCGGGTGCTAATGGCCACAGAAACCCAGGGAAACGGGGTACTAATGGCCACAGAAACCCAGGGAAACTGGGTACTAATGGCCACAGAAACCCAGGGAAACTGGGTACTAATGGCCACAGAAACCCAGGGAAACTGGGTACTAATAGCCACAGAAACCCAGGGAAACTGGGTACTAATAGCCACAGAAACCCAGGGAAACCGGGTGCTAATGGCCACAGAAACCCAGGGAAACGGGGTACTAATGGCCACAGAAACCCAGGGAAACTGGGTACTAATGGCCACAGAAACCCAGGGAAACTGGGTACTAATGGCCACAGAAACCCAGGGAAACCGGGTGCTAATGGCCACAGAAACCCAGGGAAACTGGGTACTAATGGCCACAGAAACCCAGGGAAACCGGGTGCTAAGAGCCACAGAAACACAGGGAAACCGGGTGCTAATAGCCACAGAAACCCAGGGAAACCGGGTGCTAATAGCCACAGAAACCCAGGGAAACTGGGTACTAATGGCCACAGAAACCCAGGGAAACCGGGTGCTAATGGCCACAGAAACCCAGGGAAACTGGGTACTAATGGCCACAGAAACCCAGGGAAACCGGGTGCTAAGAGCCACAGAAACCCAGGGAAACCGGGTGCTAATAGCCACAGAAACCCAGGGAAACCGGGTGCTAATAGCCACAGAAACCCAGGGAAACTGGGTACTAATGGCCACAGAAACCCAGGGAAACTGGGTACTAATGGCCACAGAAACCCAGGGAAACCGGGTGCTAAGAGCCACAGAAACCCAGGGAAACCGGGTGCTAATAGCCACAGAAACCCAGGGAAACCGGGTGCTAATAGCCACAGAAACCCAGGGAAACTGGGTACTAATGGCCACAGAAACCCAGGGAAACTGGGTACTAATGGCCACAGAAACCCAGGGAAACCGGGTACTAATGGCCACAGAAACCCAGGAAAACTGGGTACTAATGGCCACAGAAACCCAGGGAAACTGGGTACTAATGGCCACAGAAACCCAGGGAAACTGGGTACTAATGGCCACAGAAACCCAGGGAAACCGGGTGCTAAGAGCCACAGAAACCCAGGGAAACCGGGTGCTAATAGCCACAGAAACCCAGGGAAACTGGGTACTAATGGCCACAGAAACCCAGGGAAACTGGGTACTAATGGCCACAGAAACCCAGGGAAACTGGGTACTAATGGCCACAGAAACCCAGGGAAACAGGGTACTAATGGCCACAACTGGGTACTAATGGCCACAGAAACCCAGGGAAACATGGTACTAATGGCCACAGAAACCCAGGGAAACTGGGCACTAATGGCCACAGAAACCCAGGGAAACCGGGTGCTAAGAGCCACAGAAACCCAGGGAAACCGGGTGCTAATAGCCACAGAAACCCAGGGAAACCGGGTGCTAATAGCCACAGAAACCCAGGGAAACTGGGTACTAATGGCCACAGAAACCCAGGGAAACTGGGTACTAATGGCCACAGAAACCCAGGGAAACCGGGTGCTAAGAGCCACAGAAACCCAGGGAAGCCGGGTGCTAATAGCCACAGAAACCCAGGGAAACCGGGTGCTAATAGCCACAGAAACCCAGGGAAACTGGGTACTAATGGCCACAGAAACCCAGGGAAACTGGGTACTAATGGCCACAGAAACCCAGGGAAACCGGGTACTAATGGCCACAGAAACCCAGGAAAACTGGGTACTAATGGCCACAGAAACCCAGGGAAACTGGGTACTAATGGCCACAGAAACCCAGGGAAACTGGGTACTAATGGCCACAGAAACCCAGGGAAACCGGGTGCTAAGAGCCACAGAAACCCAGGGAAACCGGGTGCTAATAGCCACAGAAACCCAGGGAAACTGGGTACTAATGGCCACAGAAACCCAGGGAAACTGGGTACTAATGGCCACAGAAACCCAGGGAAACTGGGTACTAATGGCCACAGAAACCCAGGGAAACAGGGTACTAATGGCCACAACTGGGTACTAATGGCCACAGAAACCCAGGGAAACTTGGTACTAATGGCCACAGAAACCCAGGGAAACTGGGCACTAATGGCCACAGAAACCCAGGGAAACTGGGTACTAATGGCCACAGAAACCCAGGGAAACTGGGTACTAATGGCCACAGAAACCCAGGGAAACTGGGTACTAATGGCCACAGAAACCCAGGGAAACTGGGTGCTAATGGCCACAGAAACCCAGGGAAACTGGGTACTAATGGCCACAGAAACCCAGGGAAACCGGGTGCTAATGGCCACAGAAACCCAGGGGAACTGGGTACTAATGGCCACAGATACCCAGGGAAACTGGGTACTAATGGCCACAGAAACCCAGGGAAACTGGGTACTAATGGCCACAGATACCCAGGGAAACTGGGTACTAATGGCCACAGAAACCCAGGGAAACCGGGTGCTAATGGCCACAGAAACCCAGGGAAACCGGGTGCTAATGGCCACACATACCCAGGGAAACTGGGTGCTAATGGCCACAGAAACCCAGGGAAACTGGGTACTAATGGCCATAGAAACCCAGGGAAACTGGGTACTAATGGCCACAGAAACCCAGGGAAACTGGGTACTAATGGCCACAGAAACCCAGGGAAACTGAGTACTAATGGCCACAGAAACCAAGGGAAACTGGGTACTAATGGCCACAGAAACCCAGGGAAACCGGGTGCTAATAGCCACAGAAACCCAGGGAAACTGGGTACTAATGGCCACAGAAACCCAGGGAAACTGGGTACTAATTGCCACAGAAACCCAGGGAAACTGGGTACTAATGGCCACAACTGGGTGCTAATGGCCACAGAAACCCAGGGAAACTGGGTACTAATGGCCACAGAAACCCAGGGGAACTGGGTGCTAATGGCTACAGATACCCAGGGAAACTGGGTACTAATGGCCACAGAAACCCAGGGAAACTGGGTACTAATGGCCACAGAAACCCAGGGAAATAGGGTGCTAATGGCCACAGAAACCCAGGGAAACCGGGGTACTAATGGCCACAGATACCCAGAGAAACTGGGTACTAATGGCCACAGAAACCCAGGGAAACTGGGTACTCATGGCCACAGAAACCCAGGGAAACTGGGTACTAATGGCCACAGAAACCCAGGGAAACTGGGTACTAATGGCCACAGAAACCCAGGGAAACTGGGTACTCATGGCCACAGAAACCCAGGGAAACTGGGTACTAATGGCTACAGAAACCCAGGGAAACCGGGTGCTAATAGCCACAGAAACCCAGGGAAACCGGGTACTAATGGCCACAGAAACCCAGGGAAACTGGGTACTAATGGCCACAGAAACCCAGGGAAACCTGGTGCTAAGAGCCACAGAAACCCAGGGAAACTGGGTACTAATGGCCACAGAAACCCAGGGAAACTGGGTACTAATGGCCACAGAAACCCAGGGAAACTGGGTACTAATGGCCACAGAAACCCAGGGAAACTGGGTACTAATGGCCACAGAAACCCAGGGAAACTGGGTACTAATGGCCACAGAAACCCAGGGAAACTGGGTACTAAGGGCCACAGAAACCCAGGGAAACTGGGTACTAAGGGCCACAGAAACCCAGGGAAACTGGATACTAATGGCCACAGAAACCCAGGGAAACTGGGTACTAATGGCCACAGAAACCCAGGGAAACTGGGTACTAATGGCCACAGAAACCCAGGGAAACTGGGTACTAATGGCCAGGGAAACTGGGTACTAATGGCCACAGAAACCCAGGGAAACTGGGTACTAATGGCCATAGAAACCCAGGGAAACTGGGTACTAATGGCCACAGAAACCCAGGGAAACCGGGTACTAATGGCCACAGAAACCCAGGGAAACCGGGTACTAATGGCCACAGAAACCCAGGGAAACTGGGTACTTATGGCCACAGAAACCCAGGGAAACTGGGTACTAATGGCCACAGAAACCCAGGGAAACTGGGTACTAATGGCCACAGAAACCCAGGGAAACTGGGTACTAATGGCCACAGAAACCCAGGGAAACGGGGTACTCATGGCCACAGAAACCCAGGGAAACTGGGTACTAATGACTACAGAAACCCAGGGAAACCGGGGTGCTAATAGCCACAGAAACCCAGGGAAACCGGGTACTAATGGCCACAGAAACCCAGGGAAACTGGGTACTAATGGCCACAGAAACCCAGGGAAACCTGGTGCTAATAGCCACAGAAACCCAGGGAAACTGGGTACTAATGGCCACAGAAACCCAGGGAAACTGGGTACTAATGGCCACAGAAACCCAGGGAAACTGGGTACTAAGGGCCACAGAAACCCAGGGAAACTGGGTACTAATGGCCACAGAAATCCAGGGAAACTGGGTACTAATGGCCACAGAAACCCAGGGAAACTGGGTACTAATGGCCACAGAAACCCAGGGAAACTGGGTACTAAGGGCCACAGAAACCCAGGGAAACTGGGTACTAATGGCCACAGAAACCCAGGGAAACTGGGTACTAATGGCCAGGGAAACCGGGTACTAATGGCCACAGATACCCAGGGAAACTGGGTACTAAATGCCACAGAAACCCAGGGAAACTGGGTACTAATGGCCACAGAAACCCAGGGAAACTGGGTACTAATGGCCACAGAAACCCAGGGAAACCGGGTACTAATGGCCACAGAAACCCAGGGAAACCGGGTACTAATGGCCACAGAAACCCAGGGAAACCGGGTACTAATGGCCACAGAAACCCAGGGAAACTGGGTACTAATGGCCACAGAAACCCAGGGAAACCGGGTGCTAATGGCCACAGAAACCCAGGGAAACTGGGTACTAATGGCCACAGAAACCCAGGGAAACTGGGTGCTAATGGCCACAGAAACCCAGGGAAACCGGGTGCTAATGGCCACAGATACCCAGGGAAACCGGGTACTAATGGCCACAGAAACCCAGGCATACGGCCTGCTTGCCTTCATTGGCCGGGGCATTGAGTATAAGAATTGGCAAGTCATGTTGTAGCTGTATAGAACCTTAGTTAGGCCACACTTGGAGTATAGTGTTCAATTCTGGTCGCCACACTACCAGAAAGATGTGGAGGATTTAGAGAGGGTACAGAAGAGATTTACCAGGATGTTGCCTGGTATGGAGGGCATTAGCTATGAGGAGCGGTTGAATAAACTCGGTTTTTTTCTCACTGGAACGACGGAGGTTGAGGGGCGACCTGATAGAGGTCTACAAAATTATGAGGGGCATAGACAGAATGGATAGTCAGAGGCTTTTACCCAGGGTAGAGGGGTCAATTACTAGGGGGCATAGGTTTAAGGTGCGAGGGGCAAGTTTTTTTACACAGAGGGTATTTGGTGCCTGGAACTCTCTGCCGGAGGAGGTGCTGGAAGCAGGGACGATAGTGACGTTTAAGGGGCATCTTGACAAATACATGAATAGGATGGGAATGGAGGGATACGGACAGCATGATCAGCACATGCTGGGAGGGCCGAAGGGCCTGTTCCTGTGCTGTACTTTTCTTTGTTCTTTGAAACCCCTAGTTGATGTTTGACATACCATACGTTGCTCTCATTTTGATAGCTGCGATATATTGCAGAGTTTACAGAGCAGGTTGTTGGATATGGATTGGCCTGTAGCCTCCTCAGTGAGATGGGAGCCCTTAATAAAAATATTTTTTCCAGCTTTGTAGTTGAGCATCGAGGAAGAACTGCATAATTGTAATGTTGAGTTAACGCCCGCATCAAATTGCCGGCACCATGAATAATGCCAACGGATATGTGCTGGTACGCTGAAGGTCATGCAACTCCTGCTCTAAGGGCTGTAATTAGGGCAGCAACAAGCGCTAAGAACAAAGCAAGATGGCAACCCCGAGCCGCCAATCTAACCAAATCCCATCTGCTTTGCTTTCACTTGATCACCAGTTACAGATCATTGGAAAAGCAGTGTTTGTAAACCTGGTGCAAAACTGGTCATGCTACACATCAATGTAAACTTTCATTGTTATACATTGCTCAATTAATGGTGGTTGGGAGGGTGAGTTGCTGATGCATTTCCTCGTAGCTGACTGGCCTGTTGATTTCCATCATTGTGTTGTTTCATTAACTTACATGTTTAACTCGTAAACCAAGCATCATCGCTATCTTTTTTGTGTGTTTGTGATTGTGTTTTGGTTGCTTCAAATGCAAACCCAGCTCTGTGGAGGCACTTGCTATCCTTGTGTTGTCTCTTGAATACTCATCAATTTTCCCGTTCCACTTTCAATTTCTTTCCCGTGTTTTGATCTCGATTGATATCACTGGCCGGAGATTTGTGCTTCTGGGATGCGCTTCCCGAGAATGTGCAGCAACTCAAGGACTTGCTCGAGCACAGAGCACCGCTTTTTCCTTTATTCTCTGTTGCTTGCAGCTGCCTTGCCTGCGCAATTGATTCAGGCTGAAGTCGCCCCAGCCTTGGTTAAACAAAATCCAAACTCTCCCAAACTGATGCAGTGAGCTCAGTGCACTGTGACCTCTATCTAGTGCCAGCTCGGGTTCCTGCTCCAGCCTCTAGCCTCGCAAAAAGCATTGAGCATGGAGACCCGCAGTTGGGAAGGTATTCCATTCGTGAATCCTATCTTTTTAAACAGTTTTTGCACCAGTTCAAACAGAATATTGTCCCTCTACTCGTGACTGTAGGAAGGGCATTTGTACCCAGATGGCTGTTCAGGTAGATAGCCATGAATCTTTGGTTATCCCAATAGTGAGTTATCAAAGCTAATAATATCGTCCCTTTTGAAGTATTCAGATTTTTGACAAGTTGGTGCATTAACAAATAGTTTCATTATTTGTCTTTCCCTTTACCCACAGGCTATTGCTGTCTTCGAAGACTTGGACAAATTGAATTCTGCTGGAGATGGTATATTCATTTAAAGCCATTTTACTCTAAGGTTTCCTTCCACCCCATGTTGGCAGCTGTTTGCACTGGCCTGCACCCTCGGAGCACTGTTCAGCAGTCTAGCACTTTATTTTGCAAGGTGGGGGGAGGGGGGGGAAGAATGCATAAGTGTCCATGTTATTTTCAGTGCTAGTTTAAACATCCCAGCAAAATGTGGATATCAAATTGGCTGCGAGGGGAATTAGTGGGGACTAGTTAATGGAGTTGGGGGCAATGGACAGAGTGGAGGGTCCTTGGGAGTGGTGCTGGGATCTCTCCTATTTCTGAACTAGATTGTAACAGTCATGAGAGATGAGGGGAGCTGTTTAGTTAATTTCCCATAGCAGCTGACTGCCCCTCAAATGACTCCAGAGTTTTTGCCTCCGTTGCCCTACCCAGAGCCCATTCCAGGTGTTGCTCACTCTGTGAAGAGGTGTTAACTTGACATCAGTTGGTTAAGACCGCTTCTGCACTTGGGTCAGCCTGAAATAGTGCTCAGGGTGTAAGATCTGCTGGTCACTTCCTTTCAAGGCTGAGGGATCCAAATGTTTCTAGCCTACCCTCCTAACTGGGCACTGTCATCAGGAGTCAGTCTTGTGGTCCTTCCCTTCAATGTTTCTAAGCTCGGATGTCTTGACTGGATTGAGCAGAATATTCAAGGTAGAGCATTGTGCAGCACAATGGTCACAGATCAGTTGTCGTCAACCTTTACTTTTTTTAACCTGAAGAGCCTTTTTAAAAAAAAAACTAAAATAAAAACTTTAGGGAGCCTCAAGACAAAATAAATTAAAGAATGGAGTAAAAGCAACCTTTAGGAAGAAAAAGTAGTTTATCTAAAGAACATGCACTTACTTGATGCGGTTTGGTTTTAAATTGTCTCCATTTTTGACAATGACAGTTACTATTGAATTTCGTGGGATTTCAATCCTGTATATATAGGTTGGGCAAAAATCCGGGTTTTGCATCCCAAGAATTTTTGTGTCTCTCGCATATATGCTTGTTCAGATTTTATCCATTATCTATAACCATGGTTTGGCTGGCCAACTGGAAAAGCTTTATTTAGCTCAATGGTGTTCCTCAAGGAAGGATGTAAATACATAGGAAGCAGTTTAGAGAAGGTTTACTGGACTAAATCCAGGAGTGGGCGGGTTGTCTTATGAGGAAAGGTTGGAGAGGTTGGGTTTGTATCCGCTGGAGTTTAGAAGGGTGAGAGGCGACTTGATTGAAACCTTGAAGATTTTGAAGGCTGGATGTGGAGAGGATGTTTCCTTTTGTGGGATAATCTAGGACCAGAAGCCGCTTGTTTAAAAATAAGGGGTTGCTCATTTAAGGCAGGGATGAGGACAAATTATTTCTCAGAGGGTGGATAGATTCTTTTTTTTGGAATATATTTTATTCCAAACATCAAATTCTTACAGACAAGGAGGGCAGCATGGTGGCGCAGTGGTTAGCACTGTGGCCTCACGGCGCCGAGGTCCCAGGTTTGATCCCGGTTCTGGGTCACTGTCCGTGTGGAGTTTGCACATTCTCCCCGTGTTTGCGTGGGTTTCGCCCCCACAAACCAAAGCAAAATGTGCAGGGTAGGTGGATTGGCCACACTAAATTGCCCCTTAATTGGAAAAAATGAATTGGGTACTCTAAATCTCCAAAAAAAATTCTTACACTCAAAGGCTTAGCTATATCATACAAACAGTTGGTCATTTTTATTTTAACAAGATAACAACAACAAGCCTAAATTCCCTACCCCCCCCCCCCCTCCCTGAGCCCCACTATCATAGAATTTACAGTGCAGAAGGAGGCCATTCGGCCCATCGAGTCTGCACCGGCTCTTGGAAAGAGCACCCTACCCAAGGTCAACACCTCTACCCTATCCCCATAACCCAGTAATCCCACCCAACACTAAGGGCAATTTTGGACACTAAGGGCAATTTATCACGACCAATCCACCTAACCTGCACATCTTTGGACTGTGGGAGGAAACCGGAGCACCCGGAGGAAACCCACGCACACACGGGGAGGATGTGCAGACTCCGCACAGACAGTCACCCAAGCCGGGAATCGAACCTGGGACCCTGGAACGGTGAAGCAATTGTGCTATCCACAATGCTACCGTGCTGCCCTCCATTATTCCCTCTCCCTACTAACCCTCCCGCCCCATCCCCCTAACTCTAGGCCAAGAACAGGTCCTTAAAAGAAAGTGATGAACGGCATCTACCCGGAATAGAACCTTTCCTACGGCCTTCTCGGTATATTTAAACTTTTCCAATCGCAGGAATTCTGCCAGGTCACTCAACTGTGCCGAGGCCCTGGGTGGCACCGCCAATCTCCACCCAAGCAGGACCCGCCCCCGAGCCACCAAGGGGGCAAATGCCAAGACGTCGCACCCCCATCCCTCCCCTTTCAAGGAGCTTTGAGAAATCTGAGACCTCCAGGATCGCCACCAGCAGACACTGCTCTAGTTTGACCCCACTGGTCTCTGACATGATGTCAAAAAGTGAGACCCAGAACCCAACTAACTTGGAGCAGGACCAGAACATGTGAGAGTGATTCTCAGGCCCCCTGAACAACGCTCACACCTATCCTCCGCCCTAGGGAAGAATCCAGTCACACACGTCTTAGTTAAGTGCACTGTACGTACTTTTAAATTGTATGAGGCTCAACCTAGCACAGGAGGAGGTAAAGCTCACTCTCTATGCAGGATCTCACTCCACATCCCTCTCTCCAGCCCTAGGCCCAGCTCTAATCGATGCTGTGCCGACCTGTGAAACCACGCTAAAGCCCATCTAAATGCCATTAATGTTGGCGAGTCCATTACTGTTGCAGGCAGGGCATTCCACGCCCTTACTACTCTCTGAGTAAAGAACCTACTTCTGACATCTGTCCTATATCTATCTGAAATGATGCTATCGTGCCCGTCGCTACCACCTCTGCCGGCAATGCGTTCCAGGCACCCACCACCCTCTGCGTAAAGAACTTTCCACGCATATCTCCCTTAAACTTTTCCCCTCTCACCTTGAACTCGTGACCCCTTGTAATTGACACCCCCACTCTTGGAAAAAGCTTGTTGCTATCCACCCTGTCTATACACCTCATGATTTTGTAGACCTCAATGAGGTCCCCCTCAACCTCCCTCTTTCTAATGAAATTGAGCCAGGAAGTCCAGAAAAGGCTGCCATCGTTTATAGAACCCTTGTATTGATCCTCTCAGGGCAAATTTGACCCTCTCCAATTTTATAAATCCCGCCATGTCACTGATCCAGGTCTCCACGCTTGGGGGCCTTGCATCCTTCCACTGTAGCAGGATCCTTCGACGGGCTATTAGGGACGCAAAGGCCAGGACACCGGCCTCTTTCGCCTCCTGCACTCCCGGCTCCACCGCAACCCCAAAAATCGCGAGTCCCCACCCTGGTTTGACCCTGGATCCAACCACCCTCGACACCGTCCCCGCCACCCCCTTCCAGAATTCTTCCGGGCATGCCCAGAACATATGGGCGTGGTTCGCTGGACTCCCCGAACATCTGGTGCACCTATCCTCACACTCAAAGAACCTACTCATCCTAGTCCCGGACATGTGGGCCTGGTGCAGCACCTTGAATTGGATGAGACTAAGCCTCGCACATGACGAGGAAGAGTTGACTCTCTCCAAGGCATCCGCCCAAGTCCCGTCCTCTATCTGCTCCCCGAGTTCCTCCTCCCATTTAGCCTTCAACTCCTCCACTGACGACTCCTCCACCTCCTGCATTACCTTATAGATGTCAGACACCTTCCCCTCTCCTACCCACACCCCCGAAAGCACTCTGTCCATTGCCCCCCGTGAGGGCAGCAAAGGGAACTCCTACCTGTCGCCTAGCAAACGCCTTTACCTGCAAGTATCTGAACATGTTCCCTTGGGGGAGCCCAAATTTATCTTCCAGTTCCCCCAGGCCCGCAAACCTCCCGCCAATAAACAGGTCCCTCAATTTACTGATGCCCACCCTTTGCCACCCCCTAAATCCCCCATCATTGTTCCCCGCTGATTTCCACCCAATGGAGCCTCCATCGAGCCCCCTGTTTCCCCACTATGCCGTCTCCACTGTCCCCAGATTCTTAGGGTTGCCGCCACCACCGGGCTCGTGGTATACCTCTTAGGAGAAAGCGGCAACGGCGCCGTTACCAAGGCACCCAGGCTCGTACCTCTACAAGACGCCATCTCCATTCTTTTCCACTCAACCCCCCCCCCCCCCCCCCCTCACCCATTTACGCACCATTGACACATTGGCCGCCCAATAGTACCCCAGAAGGTTGGGCAGCGCCAGCCCGCCTCTATCCCTCCCTCGCTCCAGGAAAACCCTCTTCACCCATGTGCCCACACAAAGCTCAAAATACTGCTAGTCACCCTCCTAAAGAAGGCCCTGGGGATGAAGATGGGCAGGCACTGAAAGAGGAACAAGAACCTCGGAAGCACCGTCATTTTGACGGACTGCACCCTCCCCGACAATGGCAGCATGTCCCACCTCTTGAACTCCTCCTCCATCTGATCTACAAGTCTGGTGAAATTATGCTTGTGAAGAGTCCCCCAGTCCCTGGCCACCTGCACCCCCAGGTACCTAAAACTCTCCCCTGCCCTCCTAAGCGGGAGCCTCCCAATTCCTTCCTCCTGGTCGCCAGGGTGTACCACAAACACCTCACTCTTGCCTAGATTTAGTTTATAGCCTGAAAAGGTCCCAAACTCAGCTAGCAGCACCATCACCCCCGGCATCCCTCCCACCGGGTCCGCCACATACAGTAGCAGGTCATCGGCATACAACGACACCCTATGTTCCTCCCCACCCCGCACCAAACCTCTCCACCTCCCTGAATCCCTCAACGCCATCACCAACGGCTCGATTGCCAATGCAAACAACAAGGGGGACAGGGGGCAACCCTGCCTGGTCCCTCGGTAAAGCCGGAAGTACTCCGACCTCCTCCCATTCGTGGCCACACACGCCATCGGGGCCTCATATAGCAGCCCCACCCATCTAATAAACCCTTCACCAAATCCAAACCTCCCCAACACCTCCCATAAGTACCCCCACTCCACTCTATCGAAGGCCTTTTCCGCATCCAGCGCCACCACTATCTCAGCCTCCCCCTCAATCGCCGGCATCATGGTGACATTCAACAATCTCCGCACATTCGTGTTCAGCTGCCTTCCCTTCACAAACCCTGTCTGGTCCTCGTGTACAACCCCTGGCACACAGTCCTCTATCCTGGTGGCCAGGATTTTTGCCAGCACCTTGGCATCCACATTAAGGAGAGATATGGGCCTGTATGAACCACACTGCTGGGGGTCCTTGTCCCTGTTTAAGATTAAAGAAATCAGCGCCCGCGACATTGTCGGGGGCAAAGTCCCCCCTTCCCACGCCTCATTAAGTGTCCGCATCAGCAAGGGGCCCACTAGGTCCACAAACTTTTTATAAAACTCCACCGGGAACCCATCCGGCCCCGGCGCCTTCCCTGACTGCATCTGCCCGATCCCCTTAACCAGCTCCTCCAGCTCAATCGGCGCACCCAACCCCTCCACCTGCTCCTCCTGCACCTTCGCGAAAGAAAGCCTGTCGAGGAACCTCTCCATTCCCCTCCTCTCCACCGGTGGCTCCGACCGGTACAGTTCCCCGTAAAAGTCCTTGAAGACCTCATTCACCTCTACCTCCTTCCACACCACATTCCCACTCTTGTCTCTCACTCCAGCAATTTCCTTAGCAGCATCCCGCTTGCAGAGCTGATAAGCCAGCATCCTACTTGCCTTTTCACCATGTTCGTACACTGCCCCTTGTGCCTTCCTCCACTGTGCCTCCGCCTTTCTAGTGGTCAACAAATCAAATTTAGCCTGTAGGCTGCGCCTCTCCCCCAACAGTCCCTCCTCTGGTGCCTCTGCATACCTCCTGTCTACCTCCAGCATCTTTCCCACCAGTCTATCCCTCTCACTCCTCTCGCCCCTCTCCCTGTGTGCCCGGATGGATATCAGCTCCCCACGAATCACTGCCTTCAGGGCTTCCCAGACCATCCCCACCTGGACCTCCCCCGTATCATTCACCTCAAGGTACCCCTCAATACTTGCCCGGACCCGGGACCCGTCCCAGCATACACCTCATAAAACCCGCATCGTCCCAATTTGGGGCATACACACTAGCAAGTACCACCTTCTCTCCTTGTAGCCTGCCCCTAACTATAACAAACCTACCCCCCTTAAGGGGGGGGGGGGGGGGGGATGGATAGTGTATACAGGAGGTGGAGGGAAGTGGGGCTGGTCAAGGTGAAGGATTTGTATTTGGAGGAAGGGTTCGCCAGTCTGGAGGAGCTAAGGGAGAGGGTAGAGCTGCCAAGGGGTAGTGAGTTCAGGTATCTACAGGTTAGGGACTTTGCACGAAAGGTCTGGAAGGGGTTCCCTAGATTGCCAGGATACACCCTGCTGGAGTGACTGCTGCTTCCAGATGTGGCAGGGGAGGGAAGAATTGGGGATATATATAAGTGGCTGGGGAAGCAGGGAGGCGACTGGGAGGTGAAGATCAAGGAGAAATGGGAAGCGGAGTTGGGAATGGAGATCAATTGGGGAGTATGGAGTGAGGCACTGCGAAGGGTAAACAGGACCTCCTCTTGTGCAAGGATGAGCCTGATACAGTTTAAGGTGGTGCACAGGGTGCATATGACTCGGGCGAGAATGAGTGGGTTCTTTCAGGGGGTAGCAGATGAGTGTGTGAGGCGTGGGCGGGGGCCAGCGAATCATGCGCACATGTTTTGGGGTTGTGAAAAATTGGGAAGATTCTGGGCGGGAGTGTTCGCGGTCTTAGCCAGGATAGTGGAGGAGGGAGTGGACCCGGACCCTTTGGTGGCGATATTTGGGGTTTCAGAGAAGCCGGAGCTCATGGAGAGGAGGAAGGCCGATGTCTTGGCCTTCGCCTCTCTGATTGCACGGCGATGAATTTTGCTGGAGTGGCGGTCGGCATCGCCACCGGGGGTAGCAGCATGGCTGGGTGACCTGTATGACTTCCTGCGGTTAGAGAAGATAAAGTCTGAGTTAAGGGGCTCAGCAGGGGAGTTTGAGAAAAGGTGGGGGATGTTTGTGACCGTGTTTGAGGAGCTGTTCGTCGCAGGGGGGGTGAAAAAGGAGGAAAATCTGTACAAACTGTATAGTTGACTGTTGGGAAGAATGTTTCCCGGGGTGTTTATTTGCTGTAACCTACTTTGATACAAGTTTGAATAAAATGCGTTAAAAAAAATGTATTCCTGGTGGTTACAACACATGACACTCACTCCCCCCCCCCCCCCCCCCCCCCCAGCCATTAATTGGCCAACGTATCCATCCTTCCAACGCACTACTTTCCTACGCCAATTGGAAGGAGAAAAGATTCAATAACCCCCAGCCCCTCCTCATTTTCAATATTTTTATATCTAGTAAAGACAAATGTTCAAAGAAAGTGACACAAAAACAATCTTTTTTTTTTACATCCTGATGAATTTTCTCCACGATTGCACTTAGTGGTGTCTCGGAAATTGATCTCCATTTCACGGAACCGCCCCGGCTAATCCTGGAGGGTTGGCAACCCCAGCTTTTATACGGTTTGCATTTCATTTGTCGTAGCTCTGCACACTTGTGCATGTTGTGTTTCTTTCTGTTTTCTAACTTCTTGGCTGCTCTGCCAGACTCGATTCCCTCCTCTATCTCTCTCTCTCTCTCTTTCTGTCTCTCTCTCTCTCGCTCACGCTCTCTCTCTCTTCCCCCCCCTCACCACCATCACCACCTCCATTTGGTGCCACCTGTGACTCCGAATCCAACTCACCATTGTATATTACAACCTATCCACGTTCCAGCACCAATTCCCTGGATGCACCACTTAGTACATTTCTAATTAGGACATTGATTACCTTGTGGTTGTGGAGCGCCTTTTCATGATGCAATGTCAAAGAGTTCCTGGATGTCTTGATATATTGTGTCAGGTTTTTCATTTCACGAGCAGCGTTAAGTGTGTGCCAAGAAGCCTTGGGTTGCAGGCCAAGTTTATGCCCACGTTGCCATTCATTTCCATACATCTCAAATTGTTCGAGTGAACAGAGCCTGTTCTGGTTTAAGATCGGTTCATCAATGAGGCATGAACACAATGGACTGTCCTTTCTAAGCCTCTGCAACCATCATTCAAACAGCGGCAAAGCAGCAAACAGGAGAGCGCAAATAGGACTGAGCTGGCTGGGCTTCGTGGACTGGATTGCTCGGACTCTGGGACCATGTGCCTCACTGGTCACTGTTTGAACGCCCCTAGAATTAATCACAAGACTTTTCCATTCCCACTTGGAATGTCGCTTCCTTCAAGGTTGGACAGGGCAGATTGGCCTCTCCGAATGGAGCCGGAGTAACACTGACGGCCAGTCATTAATTGAGTTTTATGTTGGCAAAGTTCAGATTTGTTTCCAATTAGTTCCACTATTTGACTTGCTATTGACGCTGGACATGTGGATCCTCAGTCCTCTGGGCTCGTTCCATTGCCATTCTTGTACATCAGTATCACGTTGGTTGATTTCCTATTCAGTGGGACTTTCTTTTACTGATGACTGTCAGCACATAATAGATTTCACTCTTGACCTGTTCCAAAGGATTCATTGCTTTTGCCCCTTGTGTCTCACTTGGACCATCGTGCAAGTCACATCACGGGCATCCCTCAGTGCCGTGAAGTTGAGTATTAGTTTACGATAGTGGTTTCCTCAACTTATGGTCATGAGATCACCTGGGGTGTCACTGCTTTTCCCTCCATTATACTATCTGGTACACTTGCCTTTACTAAGTGGATGTGTGCATTATTTATCATGGCTTCACTGTCGCAGTCAGAAAGTTGCTATGCATTATGTACAGTAGCTCAAATTCTAGACCACTTGGGCATCCCCAGTTTGGATTCAAGTTGGCTAAAATCCCTCATTAAAATTATTTTTCTATTTCCTTATCTCTCCATATTTCCGTTTTTCCGTTCGTTTTGACCCAGCAGTCTGCAGCCAATCCTGGGAATTATCCTTGTTCCCGTCACACTTCATACTTTTATTGGAATGCTTAACCATGCCAATGAATCTACTTTCTTTACTTTCCAGGTGTGTCTGGTGTCTGAGCTCTCCACCTCTCCATCATTAAAGTTAATCGTGTTTCTGAGTACTTGATATATAATCATTCTCAATGGCCACAGAAGCCTTGAGCTCAGACATTTTAATGTGCATGGTTTAGGATTTGTACATATATAAACTGTAGTTGGTTAAGTGGGTCTTCAACAGCATTCCTTCTTTATTTAGCCTTTCTGCAATTTTCCTTTTTTTCGTTCTGGTTTCTCATCCCTCCTTATCGGTTTAAGTTCTTGTGTATGATCCTGTATATCCTGTATGAGGGCAGCACGGTAGCATTGTGGATAGCACAATTGCTTCACAGCTCCAGGGTCCCAGGTTCGATTCCAGCTTGGGTCACTGTCTGTGCGGAGTCTGCACACCCTCCTCGTGTGTGCGTGGGTTTCCTCCGGGTGCTCCGGTTTCCTCCCACAGTCCAAAGATGTGCAGGTTAGGTGGATTGGCCATGCTAAATTGCCCGTAGTGTCCAAAATTGCCCTTAGTGTTGGGTGGGGTTACTGGGTTATGGGGATAGGGTGGAGGTGTTGACCTTGGGTAGCGTGCTCTTTCCAAGAGCCGGTGCAGACTCGATGGGCCGAATGGCCTCCTTTTGCACTGTAAATTCTATGAAAAAATATCCTCTTTGCACCTTGCAATCAATGCATTGCTTTTAAAAATCAGCCATTGTTATGTATGCAAACGCAGCAGTCAACAGCAGTTTTTTCTGAGCAGCAAGTTAAATGAATGATCAGTTAAATCTGTTTGTTTCTTGCGGTGGTGTTGAATGAGGGAGAAATGTTGAGCAGGATTTTGCGAAAATTCCCTCCCATTCTTCCGACAGTGCCCTGGAATCTTTTAAGTCCAACTGAATAGGCAGGTGGGGCATCCGTTCATTGTCTTATCCAAAAGACGTCACCTCTGACAATGTAATAATCCTTCAGCCCTGCACTGGGGGTGTTGGCCTAGACCCACAACCTGCTGACACTGGTCACAGTTGGCCAACTAAGTCAAGCTGGTAACCCGCAAGGTTTCGCACTTAGTTTAGAATGTAACTCCTCAAGTTCTCTCTCTAAAACTTCTATCCTGAGGTGTGAACTGCATTCCAACTGTTTTTCTCCCTTTACAGAAGTTCACCGACTTGCTATATTTTATCCCTTTCCTGGTACCATTGAGCCAACACAGTGTTCAGGACTCTTGGTCACCGATGCAAATCGGGCTGAAGTGCTCCTAATTCTGGGATATCTCACTTTAACTCGTTTTCCTGGGTGGTGTCACTCATTCCCTACTTGTTAATCTCCTGCTTTATTGTGCTGTGGTGTTATCCTTCCTTGTACCCCGATACTTGTCCTCAGCTTAGTGTATAAAAACAAAACTGTACACCGATTGCACAAGACTGCACTCTCAGGTTTCTTCCTGTGCGGGTTTCTTCAGCCTCGCCCCTCTTTTGCAGTCACCGACTTCCTCACTTTGTTTCACAGTTTTTCTGGCTGATTCGACCATCTTCTGGAATATAGCTTCCAGAAACCTATCCTTTCTGTGCATGTTGTGGAGTGGAGTCAGCTGATCATTGAGCTCAGCATTACTGTGTCCACTTTACTACATAATGTACATTTATACTGCTGGGTGCAACCCAGATGCAGGAACTCCCATATGATGATGGTGCACACGCCAAAATACATCAAAATGACCCAGATTTAGAAACTCAATAAAAGTTGGTTTCATCGCGCACACCGATCGGTTGGCAGAGTCTGATCAGGCAGCTGAGGAACCCCTGAAGACCCTTGACAGCACTTGCCAAGCGGGCAGAAAAAATTCAATACAGATAAATGGGTGTTACACACTGAGGGACATTGTGCAGACCTTGCTGAGGGAAGCGGCTGAGTGAGATCTAGAGACTGATCAATCATCGTAAAGCAGCAATAAGCAAATAAAGCGGAGCTATATTGGTGAATCAGCAGTCTACAAGTCCCTGGCATTGTGCTGTTTGTGGTACTATGTACAGTGCTCTGGTCATGCCCCATCTTCAGTATGTACTGATGCATAGAGAAAACACCCAAATCTGGGGGACGTTGCAGGCAGGGGCTATTCCCCTGGTGCCGGAGAATTCAATGCACTGTATGAGCAAAGATTCGAAAACCCTGGCTTCATTCCAGAAAAGAGTGAAGACCCTATAAAGGTATATAAGAAATTATGTGGACCAGAAAAGGTTAATCCTGCACACTCTATTTCAAAGTACATTATGACTGTAAGACAAGGGGACATGGGTCAAAACTGGTTGAAGAAAGAGAGAGTTTGGTGCTGATGTCAGGAAACCGTTACTGACGAAGTGGAAATACCTGGGAAAAACTCTGGAGTCTTTCAAGAGGCAGTTAAATGATGTGGAAGTTTCCATAGAAGGTCGGGTTGGTTGGGCCAAGTAGCCACGCTCACTTTGAGACTATGTTCAGAATTGCAAGCTTGCTGAAAGTAATGGAAAATGGCAGATGTTGCTGAAGATCCACTCGTAGAATTAAAATGAGCTGTCAATTTGTAAAACTATCCATCTAGTTAAAATTGAATGAACTGTACACCCAGTGTGAAAGCTGTCATTGAAATCTGAAGGACTTATGTAGCTTTCAAAAATATACATCTTGCGTTGTATATTATAAACTGTATTGTATTAGCTACCCAATGTAAATTTTATGCTGAAGACCACTCCACTTTTGTCAGTTTCATAGTTCATGTGTCAGGTCATGCTCGCTTTTCAAAACACGAACGATTGTCTTATCTCCACTGCACGCTGAACAAAGCCATATCATTCTCGCGATCAGAAACAAAAGATCTAAATTCATTTATTCAAATTGTTTCTGTGGTCACAAACAGTGAGTTGCTTCAGTGCCTGAAGACACATTTTCTATGCTCTAATGGTATCATTGCTAATCTGTGGTGATTCCAATTTGCTTTTTGTCATGCTTTCTGACCACCTCTATATTTCTAGATGAACCAAAATGTAGATGAGTTGGCTGCAGTATTTTTTAAGTTGTCATTTTAAAAAAAATTCTTCTGAAAGAACTCGACCTTAAATTACTTTTAAAAATAAATTTAGAGTACCCAATTCATTTTTCCAATTAAGGGGCAATTTAGCATGACCAATCCACCTACCCTGCACATCTTTGGGTTGTGGGGGTGAGACCCACACAGACATGGGGAGAATGTGCAAACTTCACACGGACAGTGACCCAGAGCCAGGATCGAACCTGGGAACCCGGCGCCATGAGGCAGCAGTGCTAACCACTGCGCCACCGTGCCATCCAGGTCCTAAATTACAACCAAATCCAAATCTACTCTTGCCCAGTGTCCGAACCTGCACACTTTCCAACAGTAATCTGGAGTCCAAACTCTGTCATTGACAGAAACCTGGAAGCAGATTATCCATTCACCCTCTGAGCCAGAGAATGAGTCAAAGAGAAGAAAACTGAAGTTAAAGAACTAACATTTTTTGAAAAACATATTGCAGGAGCTTTTGTCTGTTGGAGCTGATTGTTTGAACGGCACCACTTTGATTCTAGCCAGTTCTGAACATTTGAAAGAAGTAACATCACGTTGAAAAAGCTGGACCTGTTAACACACTTTCTTTAATTGCAGTGAACGACTCCAACAGTGAGGTCTACACCCGCTTTATGAAGTCACGCAGATGCTATGATCTTGTTCCCACCAGTTCCAAGCTTGTGGTATTTGACACTTCTCTCCAGGTAATGTAGGGATGCAGAGTTGACGGTTTGCTCGTGTCGAACAATTGCAGCTATTCCTACTCGATGGAGCCTGTACGCGTACATTAGTCTCAAACTCAAAGTGCTGATATACCGAAGGCACTGCAGATAGCCTTTCTTATCACGTGCTTCAACGTTTCCAAACACTTTGCATATTTACTTTTTTTTAAATAATTTTTATTAAGGTTTTCACAAAATATAAACAACAAAACAATATTAACAGAATAACCATGGTAAAAACCCAAGAACAACACCCACCCCCCTACAAAAGCAACAACTAAATCGAAAACAAAAAAACCCAAAAAAAAGCAAACAACAGAAAGGAAAGAGATAACACCCGCCACATCCAACAAGCCCATGTACACACTTCTCCCTCCCACCAAACCCAATCCCCCCCCTCGGTTGCTGCTGCTGCCGGCCTATTTCCCTACCATTCCGCCAGGAAGTCCAGGAAAGGCTGCCACCGCCTAAAGAACCCCTGTACTGATCCCCTCAGGGCAAATTTCACCTTCTCCAATTTGATGAACCCCGCCATATCATTGATCCAGGCCTCCACGTTTGGGGGCCTCGCATCCTTCCACTGAAGCAAAATCCTCCGCCAGGCTACTAGGGACGCAAAGGCCAGGACACCGGCCTCTCTCGCCTCCTGCACTCCCGGCTCCACTGTAACCCCAAAAATTACGAGTCCCCAGCCTGGCTTGACCCTGAATCCTACCACCCTCGACACTGTCCTTGCTACCCCTTCCGAAACTCCCCCAGCGCTGGGCATGCCCAAAACATATGGGCGTGGTTCGCTGGGCTCCCCGAGCACCTAGCACACCTGTCTTCGCCCCCGATAAACCTACTCATCCTCGTCCCAGTCATGTGGGCCCTATGCAGCACCTTGAACTGTATGAGGCTAAGCCTCGCACAGGAAGAGGAGGAATTCACCCTTTCCAGGGCATCCGCCCACGTCCCCTCCTCAATCTCCTCACCCAGCTCCTCTTCCCATTTACCCTTCAGTTCCTCCACCGAGACCTCATCTACCTCCTGCATCACCCGGTATATGTCCAAAATCCTCCCCCCTCCAACCCACACCCCCGAGAGCACCCTGTCCCGTACCCCACGTGGGGGCAGCAAGGGGAACCCCTCCACCTGCCGCCTGGCAAACGCCCTAACCTGCATGTACCGAAACATGTTCCCCGGGGGGAGCCCAAACTTCCCCTCTAACTCACCCAGGCTCGCAAACCTCCCATCTACAAACAGGTCCCTCAACCTCCTAATACCTACCCTGTGCCAGCCCAGAAACCCGCCATCGATGCTCCCTGGAACAAACCGGTGGTTCCCCCGTATCGGGGACTCCATCGAGCCCCCCACCTCCCCCCTGTGCTGTCTCCATTGCCCCCAAATTTTGAGGGTAGCCGCCACCACCGGGCTCGTGGTATACCTCGTTAGAGGGAGCGGCATCGGCGCCGTTACCAGCGCCTCTTGGCTCGTGTCCACACAGGATGCCATCTCCATCCTCTTCCATGCTGCCCTTCCCCGTCCATTACCCACTTACGCACCATCGCTGCGTTGGCAGCCCAATAGTACCCACAGAGGTTGGGCAGCGCCAGCCCCCCCCCTATCCCTGCCCCGTTTCAAGAACACCCTTCGCACCCTCGGAGTCCCATGCGCCCACACAAATCCCGTGATACTCCTGTTGACCCTCCTAAAAAAGGCCTTCGGGATAAGGATGGGGAGGCACTGGAACAGGAACAAAAACCTTGGGAGCACCGTCATCTTGACGGACTGCATCCTACCCGCCAGTGATAGCGGTAACATATCCCACCTCTTAAACTCCTCCTCCATCTGCTCCACCAACCTTGTGAGATTGAGCTTGTGTAGGGCCCCCCAACTCTCAGCCACCTGCACTCCTAGGTACCTGAAGCTCCTCCCTGCCTGCTTCAGTGGGAGCCTACCAATCCCCTCCTCCTGATCCCCCGGGTGCACCACGAACAGCTCACTCTTACCCAGGTTGAGCTTGTACCCAGAAAAGCCCCCAAATTCGCTGAGAATCCTCATCACCTCCGGCATTCCCCCCACTGGGTCCGCCACATACAGCAACAGGTCGTCTGCATAAAGCGACACTCGATGCTCCTCCTCACCCCGCACCAGGCCCCTCCAGTTCCCTGACTCCCTCAACGCCATGGCCAGGGGCTCAATTGCCAACGCGAAGAGCAAGGGGGACAGGGGGCACCCCTGTTTCGTCCCCCGGTACAGCCGAAAGTACTCCGACCTCCTCCTATTTGTGGCTACACTCGCCGTCGGGGCCTCATATAACAGCCTCACCCAACGGACAAACCCCTCCCCAAACCCAAACCTTTCCAACACCTCCTACAGATACCCCCACTCAACCCTATCAAAGGCCTTCTCCGCATCTAATGCCACCACTATCTCCGCGCCCGTGACATAGTTGGGGGCAAAGCCCCCCCGCCTCGTTAAAGGTCCGAACCAACGGGGGGCCCAACAGGTCCGCGTACATTTTATAAAATTCGGCCGGAAACTCATCCGGCCCCGGCACCTTCCCCGACTGCATGCTCCCTATCCCTTTAACCAGCTCCTCCAGCTCAATCGGCGCCCCCAGTCCCTCCACCTGCCCCTCCTCCACCTTCGGAAATCGCAACTTGTCCAAGAAGCGCCCCATTTCACCCCCCTCCACCGGGGGTTCAGACCGGTACAGTTCCCCATAGAAGTCCCTGAAGACCCCATTGACATCTACTCCCCTCCGCACTACCTTCCCATCTCTATCCTTCACTCCCCTAATCTCCCTGGCCGCGTCCCGCTTTCGGAGCTGGTGTGCCAGCATCCTGCTCGCCTTCTCCCCGTATTCATACACCGCCCCCTGTGCTTTCCTCCACTGAGCTGCCGCCTTTCTGGTGGTCAGTAGATCGAACCTGGCCTGAAGGCTACGCCGCTCCCTCAGCAATCCCTCCTCCGGACCCTCCGCATATCTCCTATCCACCCGCACCATCTCCCCTATCAGTCTCTCCCTCTCCCTCTGCTCCCCCCTCTCCCTATGGGTTCGGATGGAAATCAAATCCCCTCTAATCACTGCCTTTAATGCCTCCCAGACCGTCCCTACTCTGACCTCCCCATATCGTTGGCCTCAAGGTACCTCTCGATGCACCCCCGAACCCTCCCTGCCACCTCCTCGTCTGCCAGCAGCCCCACCTCCAAGTGCCAGAGCGGGCGTTGGTCCCTCTCCTCCCCCAGCCCGAGGTCCACCCAGTGTGGGGCATGATCTGAAATGGCAATGGCAGAGTATTCAACATCCTCCACCCTCGAAACCAGCCCCCTGCTCAGGACAAAAAAATCAATCCTAGAATAGGCCTTATGCATGTGGGAGAAAAACGAGTATTCCCTGGCCCTTGGCCTCGCAAACCTCCAGGGATCCACCCCTCCCATCTGATCCATAAACCCCCTCAACACCTTAGCCGCCGCCGGCCTCCTACCCGTCTGGGACCTGGGGGATCCAGCACCGTGGCGTAAACATTCACCAACACCACCCGCTCCCCCTGCAGCTGGCCGCTCACCATCACATACCTTCCGCCACTGTCAGCCACCACATTTAACGCCTCAAACGATACCTTCTTCCCCACCAGGATCGCCACCCCCAACTCTTCTCATCCAGCCCTGAATGAAATACTTGGCCCACCTACCCCTTCCTCAATCGAACCTGGTCCGCCACCTTCAGGTGCGTCTCTTGGAGCATGGCCACGTCCGCCTTCAGCCCCTTCGAGTGCGTAAACACCCGGGCCTGCTTGACCGGCCCGTTCAGCCCCCTCATATTCCAGGTTATCAGCCGGATCAGAGGGCTCCCTGCCCCCCTGCCCTGCCGACTAGCCATAACCCTTCCCCTGCCCGCCACTGGCCAGCGGCCCCGGCGACTCCCACCACACCTCCGACCCCTCCCCACGTGGGACTACTCCTCCTCCTTCGTGCCCATCAACTGCCCCCCCCCCGCTCTTGCGTGGGAAGATAACAACCAGCAAAGGCCCGCGCTTCTCAGCCCCGACTCCGCCCCCATCATCCCACAGCGCGGGAAACCAGAGAAAAGCCCACGCTTTCGCCCTGCCCAGCCCCGCCTCCTCTAGGGCACCTCCCATTGCCAGTCCCCACCACCAGCTCCCCGCACTCCCAGTTTACCTCCCTGCCTGAACCCGTCCACCAGACCCATACAAAAAGACATAAAGACATCCCCCCACCCACCCTAAAGCCAACACACATCCTGCATTAAACAGAGAACCCCCCTCCAGAGAAAAAATTAGACACAGTTGCATTTACATACAAAACCCCCATCCCTGACCCTCAGTTTGAGTCCAGTTTTTCAGCCTGTACAAAGGCCCACGCCTCCTCCGGTGACTCAAAATAATGGTGCCGGTCCTTGTAGGTGACCCACAGACGCGCCGGCTGCAACATGCCAAACTTCACACTCTGTCTGTGGAGCACTGCCTTCGTCCGGTTGAACCCGGCCCTCCGCTTAGCCACCTCCGCACTCCAGTCCTGGAAGATCCGCACCTCCGTGTTCTCCCACTTGCTGCTCCGCTCCCTCTTGGCCCACCTAAGCACGCACTCCCAGTCAACGAACCGGTGGAACTGCACCAACACCGCCCGCGGCGGCTCATTCGGCTTGGGCCTCCTAGCCAGTATTCTGTTGGCCCCCTCCAGCTCCAGGGGCCCCTGGAAGGACCCAGCTCCCATCAACGAGTTCAGCAAAACGACCACAGAGGCCGCCAGGTCCGACCCCTCCAGCCCCTCCGTGAGGCCCAGGATCCGTAAATTCTTCCACCTCGACCGGTTGTCCAGCTCCTCGAACCGCTCCTGCCACTTTTTATGGAGTGCCTTGTGCATCTCCACCTTCTCCGCCACGGCCACGGCCTCATCCTCCCTTTCGGAGGCCTGCTGCTGCAGCTCCCGGATCGCGGCCCCTGGGCTGTCTGAGTCTCCATCAGCTCTCTGGTGGTAGCCTTCAACGACTGCACCTTAAGCTCCTGGAAGCTGCTCCTGCGCCCACTGCCCCAGCTCCTCGAGGGCTTCGCCGGCCGCCATTTTGTTTCCCTTCCCCCGCTTTTCCAGGGGCGTTGCCACCGCTTTTCTACTTGCCCCACTCCTGGTCCGGACCATAGAACCCTGGGGATCTACTGCAGACCCCTTCCCACGTCGAGAATGGTCGAAAAAGCTCCGATGGGGGCCCTGAAAAGAGCCCCAAAGTCTGTTTCTAGCGGGAGCTGCCGAGCGTGCGGCTTAGCTCTGCATAGCTGCAACCGGAAGTCATCCACTTTGCATATTTACAATTGACGACTTTGAGATCAACAAACCACTAATGCATAGAAAGATACCACAAACCTCAATAAGATGAATGATCAGTTAATCTGTTTCAGATGATGTTATTTGAGGCCAGAGTATTGAGCACAGTAGCAGGAAAGTTCCCTGCACTTTGAATGATGCCACAGGATCTGGAGCACCCCCTGAATCACTGGACCAGGCAGGCAAAGCCTTGGTTTAACAGTTATCCAAGGGACAGCACCCTAAAAATGTAGCTCTCTCTCAGTACTCCACCCGAGCGATCGCCTGAATACATCCAAACTTTTGCGAGCTATATAGGTGTATAAAATGGTGTTTTTGGACTGCATATCAAGTTTACATTGATATTCTGACTTGTATTCATATGCATTAAGTTGCTGAGATGAATAGAATTTTGGCTGGGTTGCCTGGGTTTGAGGACAGCATGTGACCACCTGGTTGCGGATTGGATGCTCTGAATCAAAGTTATGCACTCGAATCCTCGAGTCGGACTTGAATGCACAACCGTCTAACTGTAAGTTGAGAGCGATGTCAATTGAGCGAAGCTGTTATAGGATGTCGGACTTGTCGCTTATTGTTTAAAGCCCAGAATTTCTCTCAAAAAGTCAAAGCTACTGCGTGTATTTGGTGTATTAATAATCTGCCCCATAAGCAAGTCATTAAGTTGGAGGATCAATTTACCGTGGGTAGTCACAATCATCTCTTCGAGTCAGACTCCAGATTGGCAAAAGGCTGGCGAGCGTATAAATTGACTTAGCTGATGAAATCATTTGGGACGATCTGAACTCACGTAATAAATTGAGATGTGTATTGGGGAGAATTTTAACATGTAAAGATAATTTTCACATGACAGATCTTTTATCCGCACCTTCATTTCTCCTTAGTTTGCTACTTTCCTAAGTAAAATTGGAGTTCACAGGAGTTGGAAAGTTTGACTATAATTAGCCTGGTGGTCTTCTGTAGACACAAACGTTCATTGATAATAATTGTCAAAAAAATCAGCTTATTGTCTTTTTGATTGCCTACCCTCAAGAATAGAGCTTACAATGTTGCTATGAAATTACTTTTTAACTGGCCAAGGGGCAAAGTTGGTGGAATGTTAATGTGGAGAACATAATTAGATCTCATTCAATTGGATCAGATGTTCTCCATGTTAATGGATCATATGAGCTGTGGTAGCGTGGCATCTTTAAGGTAGCGAGCCCCACTGACCATGTGACCGACTTGGAGTCAATCGCGCGGGAGCACAGAAGCCTGAGCCAGTGGGGAGTTTGCGCAGGAGCAGGACCCTGGGATGTGTTGCCAGGGAGGCCTGTTGTATGTTGTTCTGTGCCTGTTATCTAACTGCCTTTGCCTTTCATGAATAAACCCCTTTGTTTATTACTGGAAACCTCCAGTGTATGTGTCGAGCCACCACACTAACGCTCTGAATAATCAGGTTTTTAAAAAATTTAGAGTACTCAATTATTTTTTTAGTCCAATTAAGGGGCAATTTAGTGTGCCCAATCTCTGGATTGTGGGGGTGAGACCCACACAAACACGGGGCAAATGTGCAAACTCCACACAAACAGGGATCCAGGGCCAGGACCGAACCCGGGTCCTCAGCGCTGTGAGGCAGCAGTGCTAACCCATTGCATCACCGTGCTGCCTCTCTGAATGATCAGTTCAATGATGTGACATTTCCTAGTTCCTTTATGAATAGTTCTGCACTCCTGAAGCCAGCGACCGTCACTTGGGTATGTTCTGTGGATGTTAGCAGCTCTCCTGTGCATTGTCCAAAATGATCATTCCCATTTGTAAATAGAACATTACAGCGCAGTACAGGCCCTTCGACCCTCGATGTTACGGCGACCTGTGAAACCCCTCTAAAGCCCATCTACACTATTCCCTTATAGTCATAGAATTTACAGTGCAGAAGGAGGCCATTCGGCCCATCGAGTCTGCACCGGCTCTTGGAAAGAGCACCCTACCCAAGGTTAACACCTCCACCCTATCCCCATACCCAGTAACCCCACCAAACACTAAGGGCAATTTTGGGCACTAAGGGCAATTTATCATGGCCAATCCACCTAACCTGCACATCTTTGGACTTATCATCCATATGTCTATCCAATGACCATTTAAATGCCCTTAATGTTGGCGAGCCCACTACTGTTGCAGGCAGGGCATTCCATGCCCTTGCTACTCTCTGAGTAAAGAACCTACATCTGACATCTGTCCTATATCTATCTCCCCTCAATTTATAGCTATGTCCCCTCGTGCTAGACATCACCATCTGAGGAAAAAGGCTCTCACTGTCCACCCTATCTAATCCTCTGATCATCTTGTATGCCTCAATTAAGTCACCTCTTAACCTTCTCTCTAACGAAAACAGCCTGAAGTCCCTCGGCCTTTCCTCATAAGATCTTCCCTCCATACCAGGCAACATCCTGGTAAATCTCCTCTTCACCCTTTCCAATGCTTCCACATCCTTCCTATAATGCGGCGACCAGAACTGCACGCAATACTCCAAATGCGGCCGCACCAGAGTTTTGTACAACTGCAACATGACCTCATGGCTCCGAAACTCAATCCCTCTATCAATAAAAGCTAACACATGATCCTATTCCACATTGGGAGGGGGCATCACAATCTGGCTCCATCTTGTTATTGCCCAACACCTCCACAAGTGAGTTTTAAGCAAGGATCACTGGATAGCAATCAGGTGTAAGAGCCTTGCCTGGCCTTTTATTTTTAACTCCATCGGCCTGTGGATGTTGTGTCAAGTTGAATACTTGTGCTGTTGCCCTTGCTGACTTCAGCTAACCCTATCCAGACAAGGCATCAAAACCAGGACCTTCTATGTCTATGTGACTCGAGTACCAAGAGGACCCCAAGTTTCATTTTCAAATGACATATTTCAACTTTACTCCAGAGATGTAAGTGTCAGGCTTGTACACAATTGTAGATTAGATACGCATTGCAGGCGATGGCAGTTTTCAGCATTGTATGGGGCTTCCCGTTCACAATAGTTAATGTAGAAAAATGTGGGTGTGCTTTATGTGTGTGAGCACCAATGGAAGGTGTTGGTAGGTAATTCCACTGTGCAAGGTTTACTATTAAATCCAAACTTGTTCTCTCCTGGTTTAAATAAGAACACTTTTCTAAGTAGCATTCACTTTTGTATGGAAAGGCTGCACCCCATGGCACATTTACCCCAAAAGTGAACTTAAGAATTTGTCCCGTAAATGAGGAAGGAATGGGCGTTTGCTGCCATTTTGAATTCAGCGCTCCCATTAAGCCCTCAAATTAGGTTCCGGGCTTGATGCAGATGACAGCTCCCCCTCCACCAATGTGGTCCCCAATCCCAATAGCCAGTGTCGGAGTACCCTCTTGCTCTGTGTTAATGTGACATTCCCACTTCCTCTAGCAGACAGGCTTTCGAGGTGATCTTCAGTGAAATCAACTAGTAGAAGCAAATTGGCACCAAATGATTTCAGAGGGTTTACACCAATGTGTGTACGCTGCAACTGAGAATTACTTTCTGGGTTACACACTCAAAATAGCATCTGTTAAATGTCTAATCGGGTTACTCATTGACTTGGCTTCGGACAGTAAGGTGCGCAGCTCTGCGCATTTATGATTGAACTAAATGTGTCCATGGCTCTGTCACGTCCAGCTGTCGAGTGGAATGAAATGATCAGTCGAGGCTAGATCTCAACACCAATCCCATTGGGAAGCATTGGGTTTTCTATGCCTGTACCACTGCATGGCTGTCTGAATCTCCAGTCTTTGCTTTTCCTCCTCTCATGCAGGTGAAGAAGGCTTTCTTTGCTCTGGTTTCAAATGGAGTCCGTGCTGCTCCACTCTGGGATAGCAAAACACAAAGCTTTGTGGGTGAGTTCTTTTGATGCTGCGGTATTTCTGTTGCAGTCATTCCCAGGAAGCTGTGTGGAAATGATGAAAAAGAAACGGTATTGCTACAAAAGCAACTATTCCAATTAGTGGATTGTGCTGTAATTGCAGTGCTGGTTCGGAATTGAACAAACCCCCCCCCATCTCTCTCTCTCTCTCTCTAATCGCTACAGGCTGCGGCCTGTATCTGCAGGTGGGTAATCCACCATTTGACAAGCTGGCATGGCTGGTTGCAAGATGAGGTATTCTCCGGCGAGGGGAAGGCATAAGAAGGCAGGGGGTTGGCACTCGTTCTCCCGTCCCGGGGCCTGATGCACCCTAAAGGGATTGTTGATGTTCTCAGTCGCACTGATGACTCGTCCAGTTATACTGAGCCCCAGTCTGTAATTTCGAGCATGAATGTAACCCTGCCAACAGCCTAAATGTATCAGTGTTTCCTCCTCTATGGATTCTGTGGCAAAAGTATACAGTAAATGCAGAAATTACATATTTGTTTCCCCTTAAAGCAAAACATGTGATGCACATATGTAAAGAGCATGGAAGGGCAGCACGGTGGCACAGTGGTTAGCATTGCTGCCTCTCGGTGCCGAGGTCCCAGGTTCGATCCCGGCCCTGGGTCACTGTCTGTGTGAAGTTTGCACATTCTCCCCGTGTTTGCGTGGGTTTTGCCCCCACAACCCAAAGATGTGCAGAGTAGGTGGATTGGCCACGCTAAATTGCCCCATAATTGGGAAAAAAATGAATTGGGTACTCTAAATTTATAAAAAAAGAGTATGGATCAGTTGGGCAGAATACCCAGCTTCTGTGCTATAAATTGTATGTATTACGCATCCATGATTTTCCTTGTAAACCATCTCAACTCATCGACAATTGAGGCTAAACATAAAATGTCTTTATTAAACTGTGCTGCAAGATGTAGGACCTCTCAATAAGATTGGTTAATTTTGATAATACTGCTGTGATTAGAAAGTAATTAAATTATTGCAATAAGTTAACCGAATTGCGCAAGACTGTGAATTTCTGGTTAGACACTCAGAATTTGAGCTGTCGGATGGAAGTCGATGCTTCATAATTGCATTCCTGGATTCGAATATTACCATTACCATGGTATTTCCACCCAGCCGTATCCATGTCAGATATGGTCATTGGCCTGCTGTTGGCTCAGTGTGCACTGAGGATTGTGTTTACACCATTCCTGGCTTGTGCTTTGCCAGGACATGAGTCGCCGCATGTCCGATTCATAAATTGGGGTGTGTGCTGCTAAACGTCTGTTTTTGCTTCCCAAATGATTCAGCAAAGTAGGTCAGGAGTCTCCTGGCATTCACTTGCATCTGGGCTCAGCTAGCTGGCCTCCTGATTTTCAACGGCAGAGTTTGTCGTTTGAATTTAAATTGCACCAAGACAACAAAGCTCTTGCTCACTTTCGTGTAGAGTAAAGTGTGTGTCGAGTGGCAGCCCTGGACAACATGGCTGTGAAGACTGGTTTTTAATGACCTCCTTTTATGACTGCCCCAGTGAGAGCAAGATTAGCTCTGTTCTCACAGCAGCACAAGCGAGGAGCCATGTTTTCCGTGCCCTTTCCTTTGTCGCAAATCCAAACGTTCTGCTGTGTTTATGGGAAGCAAAGTGGTGCTCATTGCCAGCATTTGTGGATAGTGGATTATTTTCAGTTATTAAAAATGAATGGTGTTACCCACAGATGACCATTTTTTTTGAATGCATTAGAAGCTTGTTTGTTTTGGCAGGGTTTTGCACTGGTGCTATCCTGTGACGCCACATTTTCCAGGTGGCCTTGCCGGACCTAACAGTACACACCGTTTGTGTTTGTTCTTACACTGGGGGAAGAGGGTGCTGAAACAAAGCAGCAGAGTTGTTCTCCTTGCAGGGATTGATCAGTAGGAGGGGTGGTTTGCCATGCTCCACAAAGATGCATCATTAGGGATCGTGTAGTTACCCGGATCACAGGTTTCATTTCTTTGTGAATCAGTTGTAAAAGGTAGCGGAAACAAACTGATAGTTGTTCACTCGCGTGCTCATCCACAGTACTGTAAGACATTGCCTGCATGTTTAACCAGGAAGTTGACGGTTCAATGTAATGCTTGCAAATGAAAATTGTAATCTCCAAAATGTGACAAACAGAAATAATTTGCTTTTTGTTTTGACTGGTTCTGTTACAGGCATGCTTACCATCACTGATTTCATTAATATTTTACACCGATACTACAAGTCACCACTGGTACGTTTGCTCTTTGTGTGTGTGTGTCGACTGGGGTTACACAATTAATCGTAAATGCTGTGGTTTTAAGAAGGACATTTGGTGCTCACAGTGAGCTTTTGTTTTGCAATCAGCTGGTGCAAGAGTGAGTCACAGCCCAGCCTGCTTTATCACTGTCTTCAGTGCAATTACTGTACAGATTCTGTTCAGTCTTTCGTTTTGGCTCCGCCTGCCTTGAAGGTTTCCATTCTGGGATGCAGTTCTATAAGTACCAGACACCCACTGCTATCTCGCCTACATGGTCCCGTTTCTGTCCCCTTAACCCTGGGGTGAAATGAAGGTTAATTGTAGCTGCCCTGCAACTTGTCTGGCCAAGACCGGGTAACTTGGACATCCTACCCAGAAATCTGTCTTTACTACTGAAGTAAAAACTAAGAGGAGGTTGGCCTCCATTTAAGGGACCCCCATCTTCCCCCTTAGGTGGCTGTAAAAGATCCCGTGGCACTATTTTGAAAAGAGCAGGGGAGTTTGCCCCGCTGGCTTGGTCAATGTTTGTCCCTCATTATGAAAACATCCTGTCTGGTCAGTAACACTTTGCCGTTTGTGGGAGCTTGCTGTGCACAAATCGCCCACCATGTTTCCAACATTGCAACAATGACTGCATTTCGAGCTATAAAAGGCGTTGAGACATCCTGTCATCACGAAAGACGCTATGGAAATGCAAGCCTTTTTCATTTGAATGAGCCTCTTTTATTGCAGAAGTCCTGGTATTCCCTCCCTAACAGCACTGGGTGTACCTACCTGTGCCTCAGTCCGCAGCAGTTCAAGAAGACAGCTCACCATCACCTTCTGAAGGGCAACTAGGGATGGGCAATAAATGCTGGTCTAACCAGCGACGCCCACATCCCGTAAATGAATTTTTAAAAAGCACTTTGTGTGCCGATGCCAATGGCTTGAGTTACTTTAAGGTGAAGGGCAGGAGAAGAAATGTGGCAAGAGAGGCAACCAAACTGGTGGCGAAGACAGCAGTTTAGCAATTCATTTCTGTGGATCGTGGCTAATTTCCCATGTTTTTTTCCTCCCTTCCACACAGGTTCAGATTTATGAACTGGAGGAACACAAAATAGAAACATGGAGAGGTAAAAGTAGGGTAACGGAGAGAGTGAGGGTTGGCGAATGGAATTTGGTGGGTTGTGATGGGGAGGGGGGGGGGGGGGGGGGTTGTTGTAATATGGATGTCGTAGGGCAGGGAAGAATGTTGACTCCCACAATCTGGTTAAGCCCCTTGAAAAAGTCTTTGTTGTTTGCAATTGGTTGTCTTCTACCTGGATCATTCCATTGCTTCCTAATTTGTGAATCCTCGTCTTGCGTTATTGAACTGTATATTTTAAAGAATGAAAATTCTGAAAGATTAAACCGTTTAAGCCATTTTTAATGTGCTCAAACCTAAAACTGCAAAAATTCCAGGATGTAAAAAGTTAATCCGAATTCTGATCTGCTTTTCAAAAAAAAAGGGTGGGGGTCATAATGGGCGGCCTTTTACGTGTCTCTTGCATTATCAACTGTTAATCTACTTCTTCATAGAATCCTAGAAAGTTATGGCACTGAAGGAGATCATTTGTGCCTGTGTCAAATTCGCTTCCTTGCTGTTCTGCCACTTGCTTACCTTGAGGTAGCTACTTCCTGTCCACTTTTGCTTATGCGCAGCTGAGTTTAGCAAAAAAGGCATTGGAAGCATGCTTGGAATTCCCTTCTCCACACTCCTCCGCACTGCTAATTTAGGAGCAGAATCACTATTTCCCTGAATGTAGTACAATATTTACCCTTTTCCAACTAATGAAGGTCTCCGATTCCAGCCCTGGCCTGTGCTGAATTAGCTGATCGCAGCCAGGCAGCAGTCGAGGTTCTACATTTTGTCGACGTTGACTCTCAGACAGGACAATAATTGGTGACTTAAGTGACTCCCCTCCCCCGACAAATTGCTTTTTGATTTAGAATTTTCACTCTGGGAAGCAGATGAAACACTTGAACAAAAGAGAAAGAGTGGGCAGCACAGTAGCACGAGTGGATAGCACTGTGGCTTCATAGCACCAGGGACCCAGGTTCGATTCCCCGCTGGGTCATTGTCTGTGCGGAGTCTGCACGTTCTTCCCGTGTCTGTGCGGGTTTCCTCCGGATGCTCCGGTTTCCTCCCACAGTCCAAAGACATGCAGGTTAGGTGGATTGGCCATGCTAAATTGCCCTTAGTGACCAAAAAGCCTAGGAGGGGTTATTGGGTTATGGGGATAGGGTGGAAGTGAGGGCTTAAGTGGGTTGATGCAGACTCGATGGGCCGAATGGCCTCCTGCACTGTATGGTTTATATTCAATAACATATCAGATCAATGACATTTTAAGTATCAGAGTCACTGATCACCCTGAAGCATGAAACTCTGTTCCTCTCTCCAGGTGTTGCCTGACCTGTGAAGCATTTTTTCGTTTTGATTTCAGCATTTGAAGTATTTTGCTTTTAGCTTATTTTGAGCTTGGATAGCTGCAGTGGAAGTAAAATCCCCGAAGGTTGTGTTTTAATTCTGGTTTCTTTGCTGGGAAATGTTCATGCAAGGATTTTATTATTGTGGCAGTAAAACATAGAAGCAGAAGTAGGCCATTTGGCCTCTTGAGCCTGCTCCACGATTCAATAAGATTCTGCCTGATCTGATTGTGGCTGTAACCACTTTTCTGTCCACCCCACCCTCACCCCTGTCGATCTAATTATATTCAATGTCCCAGCCTCCACTGCTCTCTTTTTGGGGGGGGGGGAGGGGGGGGGGGGGGGGGGGGGCATTCCAAACAGTCCTCCGGGAAAATTCCTCCTCATGTATGGGTAGCACAGTGGTTAGCACAGTTGCTTCATAGCTACAGGGTCCCGGGTTCGATTCCCAGCTTGGGTCACTGTCTGTGTGGAGTCTGCCCATTCTCCCCGTGACTGCGTGGGTTTCCTCCGGGTGCTCCAGTTTCCTCCCACAGTCCAAAGATGAGGTGAATTGTCCTTAATGTCCAAGGAGGTTGGGTGGGGTTTCTGGGTGAAGGGATAGGGTGTGGACCTTGGGTAGGGTGCTCTTTCCAAGGGCCAGTGCAGACTCGATGGGCCGAATGGCCTCCTGCACTGTAAATTCTGTGATAAATCTGTCTTAAATGGGCACCCCTTATTTTGAAATAGTGCCTCCTGGGTTCTAGATTCCCCCATGAGGGGGAAACATCCTCTCAGCATCCACTCTGTCAGGCCTTCTATACTCCAATGAGTATAGGCCCCAACCTGCTCAACCTTTCCTCCTAGATAAGCCCCGTATCCCAGGAATGGGCCTGGTGAACCTTCTCTGAACTGCTTCCAGTGCAAGAATATCCCTCCTTAAGTAAGGAGACCAAAAGTGTCTACAGAGCTTTAGGATAAAAGGAAAATACTGTGGGTGCTGGAGACCTGAAATACAGACAGACAATGCTGGGGGAAAAACCCAGCTCTGGCAGCATCTGTGGGAAGAGAAACAGAGTTAACTTTTTGAGTGCAATCTGACTTTTCTATGGAACACATAGACGAGTCATTTAGACTTGAAACAGTCACCCTATTTCTCTCTCCACAGATGCCAGATCTGCAGGTGTTTCCAGCATTGTCTGTTTTTATCGTAGTACTCTAGGTGTGGGTCCCACCAGTGCCCTGAATATTCTACTGTCTAAAAGTTTATAAAAGTTCCTTTCATTTATTGTGAGAGTTTCTGATATATATTTACCATTGGCACTTGTTGATTTGTTTCTTTATCAGAAGTTTACTTGCAAGATTCATTCAAACCATTGGTGAGCATTTCCCCGAATGCCAGGTAATGTTATGGAGCAGCGTGCTTTGAATCTGACTTGACATGAATTCCACCTGATTATTTGGTCACGTTTCAGCAAAATCATTTGGTCAGAATGCTCTGAATTGTTAATGCAGTCTCGTGTAAGACCTGTGTTACCACATCTTGCAAAGGGTTCGTTCAAGTGGTAGTTTTGTTCATGCACGGGACAACAGAACATTTTGTTGATAATATAAATGCTTAGGAGTTTGAAATGTCATGTGAAATGTTCTGATTCTTTCCAAAGGATTTTGGGAATGTGTAGAAGATGAAAGCACCATGTTTTTTTTCCTCCATTCAAAAAGTTCCATTACTCATATTTCACTACCCTTCAGCATTCAAAATTACAGGGATCAAAATGGAGCTGGAAGCCAGGGGAAAGAGTGAGGCTGCTGTAGGGAAGCCAGGCAAAGGGAACCAACCCTGACGGTGCTAATGGCTGCAAACGGGAAGAAAGAAACCATGGGAGCTGAAGACCCAGGAGGATGGTGTGGGCAGAAGGGAAGGTTGTCAGGAACGAGGGTGAGGGAGAGAAACGTGAGGAACCGGAGGCTGCAGAGAGAGATTGGCAAGCTCGGGAGTGGAGGTAGCTGCTTGACTGGGGCCTGGGGCTGCAGGCCCCAGGGGTTGGAGAGAGATGGAAGGAGGCTGTTGGCAGGGGGACAGGTTGCAGACAGGCAGGAGGGGACAGAGACGCGCACAAGATGAAACAAAAGAGAAAAATAATTCGAAGTAGAGGAAGCAGTTACTGAAAGAGAAATATGTTTACGATCCATATGAGTGGGTTTACAGCTTTAGTCATACGTCATTCATTTCTACATTATTGACATAAACTCCTAATGTAGATGGATGGCCCCCCCATCCACTAACTTAAACATTCACTCCTTCCGCCACTGACATACAGTGGCAGCCGTGTGTACCCTGTGCAAGATGCACTGCAGCAACTCCGCAAGGCTCCGTTGGCAGCACCTTCCAAACGAGAAAACCTGACCACCTAAAAGGACAAGGGCAGCAGGTGAATGAGAACCCCACCACCTGCAGGTTCTCCTCCAAGCCGCATCTTCACTGTCGCTGGGTCAAAATCCTGGAACCCCCTCCCTAACAGCACTGTGGGTGTACCTACACCACATGGACTACAGCGGTTCAAGAAGGCAGCTCACCACCACTTTCTTGAGGGCAATTAGGGATGGGCAATAAATGCTGGCCTAACCAGTGAATGTTCGGTGATTTTAGCCACTGATGGGCAGTAATGGTGAGAAAATAGGGTGCATTGTGGCGCAGTGGTTAGCACTGTTGCTTCACCGCTCCAGGGTCCCAGGTTCAATTCGGCCTTGGGTCACTGTCTGTGTGGAGTCTGCACTTTCTCCCCATGTCTGCGTGGGTTTCCTCCGGGTGCTCCGGTTTCCTCCCACAGTCCAAAGATGTGCAGGTTAGGTGAATTGGACATGATCAATGCGCAAAGTTACAGGGATAGGGCGGGGAGTAGGCCTAGGTAGGGGTGCTCTTTCAGAGAGTCACTGCAGACTCGATGGGCTGAATGTCCTCCTTCTGCACTGCAATTCTATGGATCATCCTCTTTCCCATGTCATCCAGTTGTTTGTGGTGGAGCAATTCTATAATGTGTTCTGGTTTGCTTGCTGTTGGGCCTGCCTTCGTGAGGCAGCTTCAACATGTCTGATAGCCTAAGCAGGCACACCAACTCCAGTGTTAGTCATGCCTTAGCTGCATGTGGCTCACGCAAGCTTGTTCAGGGCCTGTAGCATTGTGATTTACGAGCTCTTTTTATTTCTCTCCATTCTCATTCTCCTTGATTACAATGTTATTAATCATTAATACGTTTTTAGAGTTTTATTTGTGAATGTTTTAAAAGTTTAAAAGACGGCTCTAAGTTGAAATGAATCCTTGTGCCTCACAAGCTTTTCTATCGCTGCAGCTTGTACGATGCCGTTTCATCGCTGATCAAGAACAAAATTCACCGTCTTCCGGTCGTTGATCCATTAACAGGGAATACACTCTACATTCTGACACACAAACGCATCCTGAAGTTTCTCAAACTCTTTGTAAGTGCCTCAGACCAGGAAGCCACACAAGCATGATACAATCGTTTTTAAATGTGTTGGAAACAGCACATCCAAAGCTCTAGCCTAAAATAAAAGCAAAATACTGGGGACGTTGGAATCGGAAACAAAAACAGAAATTACTGGACAATCTGAGCAGGTCTGGCAGCATCTATGGAGAAGGGAGCCTCTGTTTTTTTTCTTTTTGCAGCTTTCCATCACCCTGTGTCTTTGCAGCAAGAGTAATTTTGGAATGTAGGCCATTGTCACTGCACCCCAGAGTCATTCTGATGAAGCTCACGTTTGTGTACTACTGCGGTGAAGGTCAGAGATTTGATCCATTTGCCCGTGGCATCTTGAAATGGTTATCATTCACATAGTATTTTGTTAGATGCCCATTACATTTTGTGTCAGTAGATGTCTTGTATCACTTCATTTGGTTGGGAGGCGGTGGCACAGTGGTAATGTCACTGGACTTGTACTTCAGAGGCCCTGGCTAATGCTGTGGAACACGGGTTCAAATCCTGCAGCAGCAAAGTCGAATTTGAATCCAATTAATAAATCTGGAATTGAAAGCTGATCTCAGTAATGGTGACCACAAAACTATCATCGATTGACATAAAAACCCATCTGGTTCACTGATGTCCTTTACCACCCTTAGCTGGTCTGGCCGACATGTGACTCCAGATCCATAATAATGTGGCCAGTTGAGCTCAGTTGGCTGGACAGCAGAGCGAGGCCAGCAGCGTGGGTTCAATTCCCCGTACCGGCTGAGATTTACTCATGAAGGCTCCGCCTTCTCAACCTTGACCCTCGCCTGAGGTGTGGTGACCCTCAGGTTAAACCACCACCAGTCAGCTCTCCCTCTCACAGTAAATATTTGTCCTATGCCACAAAGTTCCACTCACTGAAACCCACGCCCACCTCTTTCTTATCCTCCCCTATTTTTTTTTTTTTTTTTTTTAAATTTAGATTACCCAATTATTTTTTCTATTAAGGGGCAATTTAGCATGGCCAATCCACCTACTCTGCACATTTTTGGGTTGTGGGGGTGAAACCCACGCAGACACGGGGAGAATGTGCAAACTCCACACGGACAGTGACCCAGAGCCGGGATCGAACCTGGGACCTCAGCGCCGTGAGGCGGTTGTGCTAACCACTAGGCCACCGTGCTGCCCTATCCTCCCCTATTTAATCTTTTGTAAAGATAGTCTGGTTCACTGACTTTTCCACAGATATACCAGCCAGCAGGGGGTGGCTTGAGTGATGGAGGGGACCAACCCACCTCGTAACTTGTTTTCCTCCAGAAAGGGCCTTAGGGCCTTTTCTGTGCTGTGCACCTCTATGACAACAAATTTATTTTAGACCAGAGAACAAAAGCATGTGTCAGTTTTAATGTGTTAATTTAGAAATAAAATACACAAGTGGCTAATTCAAACCCACATGCAACTTTGTGCTTTTCTTCAGCGCTGTACATCAGTGTGTGTTTATTTGGGGTATTTGACGCTATTTCTAAGTGTTTGCTGTTTTCTTAACCTAATTTTGCAGATTTCAGAGATGCCCAAGCCAGATTTTATGTCAAAAACGTTGGAAGAGTTGAACATTGGAACGTACAAGAACATTGCAGTAGTGAACAAAAACACTCCCATTTACTTGGCTTTGGGAATCTTTGTGGAAAAGAGAGTATCTGCATTGCCTGTTGTGGATGAATCTGGTAAAATTAAATTCTTAATTCTAACCACCATCTCAACACAATTGGCTATGCCATTAGTTAGCTGCACGCACAAGTGAAGCAGATCATTGTCGAGGTCCGCCGTAACTGCTGACCCACACTACAACTTCTTAATAATGGCCAAGTAATTCTTAATGCAATGAAATTTAGTTTTGATGCCCTTTTAACTGTTTCATCCCAATTCAAAGAGATTCAGTCGTTCACTATTGCAGCAGTGAGTAGAGAAGACCAGCAAATTATTTGCCACATTCAACTTAATCACTACTCAAATGATTAACTCCAATATTCTCCAGGCCTGAGGAGCACCTCCTGTTTTATGCTGACTGTTGCTGTCTTTCTCTGTGCAGGGCGAGTGGGAGATATCTACTCTAAGTTTGACGTCATTGTAAGTATTTTGCAGTGACTCGACCATGCATTCTTTTTATCGCTTTACGACCATTCTCTAATTAAAAGTTTGTGCTTCAGAACCTGGCTGCAGAAAAGACCTACAACAACCTGGACATTACTGTAACCAAAGCATTGCTGCACCGCTCACAGTACTTTGAAGGTGTCCTGAAGTGTTACAAGCATGAAACCCTCGAGACAATTATCAACCGGCTTGTGGAAGCTGAGGTACAGGAAAACAAGCTTTAAAAGAACAACTCAAAATTGTATTAAGATATAGTTCCCACGACCACTGAACTGTCTCCAGTTCATCAGCTAAGAGGTCAATTGTTCCTGCAGGAGTCCAGGCAGGATCATTGGATTGTGGCTGGGAGTGGCAGCCCTGGCTTGTTTATTGCCTCCTCATCCCCCTCCCTCCCTGGAAGCACTGAGGGCAAATTTAGTCACTCCCAGCTCCTGAAGTACAGATTGGGGATTGAACTTGGCACCTTCCAGGTTTGCTCCACTCCTCTCCACGCTGGGGCAGGCACTGAACCTACCGTCTTTGTAGTGGTGTTGAGAATTTTAAACAATGCAAACCACATCATTAGCAGCCCCATTGCCTGAATCTTTTTTTTTCTACAAGAGCTCTGAATCACAAGAGCGTTCTTGTTTTAATGAGACAATTCATTGTTCAACTACTCCAGGAAAACGGTAAAATTTGGCATGAATTGGAGTGCGTTGAAGACAACCAGCTGGTTATGTAATGCTGCTGTTGCCGTTAACCTCTTCCTACCATTCTGTGCAAGCAGAAACATCTCCAGCACGGTTTCAAATGCTACTGGAGGTGGGCTTTGTCTGCCTGTTCAAAGCATGAAATGGTCAATCTTTGTCTTTAGTTAATTGCCATTTGTTTGGAGTGTTACACTCTCGGTGTGACAGCGAGAAACAACTAAGATGTTTTGGCATTAGCTTAAAGCTGAAAAGGGCGGCCCTTCATTCAGTCTCTGTCAAGAAATACGATTGGCTGGCATTCCAGCAGAACTGATTTCAGGAATTAGCATCCAAAACGTGAAACCAACCTTTCATTTCTGCAGTTGGTGATTGACTTGCTGTGTACTTCCAGCATTCTATGCCCTTGTTTCTAGTCATTAAAACACTCCTTAGGGCGGCGCAGTGGCGCAGTGGTTAGCATTGCTGCCTCACGGTGCCGAAGATCCAGGTTCGATCCCAGCTCTGGGTCACTGTCCGTGTGGAGTTTGCACATTCTCCCCGTGTCTGCGTGGGTTTCACCCCCACAACCCAAAGATGTGCAGGGTAGGTGGATTGGCCACGCTAAACTGCCCCTTAATTGGAAAAAAATAATTGAGTACTTTTAAGATTTAAAAAAAAATACACTCCTTAAAATTTAACACTTGACCAAGCTTTTGCTGACCTGTCCAAACATCTCCTTAGGTGGCTCAGCACCCGGTGAAGCACATTGGGTCATTTTATTGTGTTAATGGCTCTACGTAAATGCAAGTTGTTGTATTTACAGTCTTCTTCACTGAGGGGAAGTAACCAGTGCATAAAATAAATGGCTTCACAGATTATGTTTCCTTTCGCATTCAATGATCTGCAAAAGTGGATTTTCTGAAATTCAAACTACTTTTTCTTCCTTTTATTGTCACATTTCCTTGGATTTTGTTTCGAGAAGTGAAAGATTGAAGCTGTTTAACTGGTGCATCAATCTCATGTCACCTTCCTATATCCCTGAGCGTAGAAAGAACCCACCTGTCCAGATCCCATCGATCACTTAAGGAATTCCTCCGTGAGATTGCAGCAGAGGTAAAGGAAATGCCGAGAAAGAGTTTTGTCATTTGACACTCTGCTGACTAAGAATAAAGTGCTCCTTCGACCCTAGTTTTTACAGTCTCTTTTCCAACTTGTGTTATGATCGAAGTGAGATTGTTTTTATTTATTCCATTTGGAAAATTGAGTTACATCTTTTGAGTTTTTCGGGATTTAATAGAGCACATCATTGATCCTGTTGGAGATTTGAAGAGAACATAGCACATTCGTGCAAAGGGCAGAGTATCTCTCGCTTCATTGAGTTAAGAATGACTGTAATTCACGTTTCGTTGAAACTGTGATCCTGTATTGTGTAGACATTTCTGTGGAACATTTCCAGCCAGCCAGGAAACACATCCTCTTCAGCATTGATGAGCTGAAAAACAAAGCAACTTGGCAGTCCTCGAGCTTTTGCAATGTTTGTTCCTCCCAGTTGCAATCTGTTGCTTTTCTTCTTAAACATGTGATATCTGCCCAGCACCCTCTGCACAATGGAGAGAGAAACCAAGCATGGGTTCATTCCTCCAGAGCTCCGGAATGGTGCAGGGAGGGAAGAGAGCTGGAATAAAGATTTTTTTAAATTCAGTTACGGGACATGAGAGCTTCTGGCTAGGCTAGTATTTGTTGCCCGTCCCTCCTTGAATTTCTTCACCGTGTGATGTCGGTACATCCACTGTGCTGTTAGGGAGGGAGTTCTAGGATTTTGACCCAGTGAAGGAACGGACGATATATTTCCAAGTCAGGGTGGTGAGTGACTTGGAGGGGAACCTCCAGGTGGTGGGGTTCCCAGGTATCTGCTGCCCTTGTCCTTCTAGATGGTCGTGGTCGTAGGTTTGGAAGGTGCTGCCTACGGAACCTTAGTGAGTTGCCACAGTGCATCTTGTAGAGATGCCACTGTGTGTCGGTGGGGGAGGGAGTGAATGTTTGTGGATGGGGTGCCAATCAAGCGGGGCTGCTTTGTCCTGGATGGTGTTGAGCTTCTTGAGTGTTGTTGGGAGCTGTACTCATCCAGGCAAGTGGGGAGTATTCCATCACACTCCTGACTTGTAGATGGTGGACAGGCTTTGGGGGTCAGGCTGTGAGTTACTAACCGCAGGATTCCCAGCCTCTGACCTGCTTTTGTAGCCACAGTATTTATATGACTGGTCCAGTTCAGTTTGACGTTCAATGGCATTACCATCACTGAATTCCCCATTATCAACATCCATGGGGGGGGGTTACCATTGAGCACAAGGGGCGATGGTTAGATTCTCTCTTTTTGGAGATGGTCATTGCCTGGCACTTGTGTGGCGCAAATGTAAATTGCCACTTGTCAGCCCAAGCCTGGATATTGTCCAGGTCTTGCTGCATTTGGACATGGGCTGCTTCATTATCCGAGGAGTCGCGAATGGTGCTGAACATTGTGCAGTCATCAGCAAACATCCCCAATCCTGACCTTATGATGGAAGGGAGATCATTGATGAAGCAGCTGAAGATGGTTGGGCCGAGGACACTACCCTGAGGAACTCCTGCAGTGATGTCCTGGAGCTGAGATGATCGACCTCCAACCACCACAACCATCTTCCTTTGTGCCGGGTATGACTCCAACCAGCGGAGAGTTTTCCCCCTGATTCCCATTGATTCCAGTTTAGCTCGGGCTCCTTGATGCCAGACTCGGTCAAATGCTGCCTTGATGTCAAGGGCAGTCACTCTCACCTCACCTCTGGAGTTCAGCTCTTTTGTCCATGTTTGAACCAAGGCTGTAATGAGGTCAGGAGCTGAGTGACCCTGGCGGAACCCACACTGAGCATCCGTGAACAGGTTATTGCTGAGTAAGTGCTGCTTGATAGAACTGTCCATGTCTCCTTCCATCACTTTGTTGATGTTGGAGAGTAGACTGATAGGGCGGTAATTGGCTGGGTTGGATTTGTCCTGTATTTTGTGTACAGGACACACCTGGGCAATTTCCCACATTGCTGGGTAGATGCCAGTGTTGTAGCTGCACTGGAACAGCTTGGCTAGGGGTGCGGCAAGTTCTGGAGCACAGGTCCTTCAGTACTATTGCCGGGATATTGTCAGTACTTTGCAGTATCCAATGCTTTCAGCCATTTCTTGATGCGTTTGTTGTGGAATCGCTTAGCTCTGTCTATTACCTGCTGCTTGTGTTGTTTGGCACGCAAGTAATCCTGTGTTGTAGCTTCACCAGGTTGACACCTCGGTTTTCAGTATACCTGATGTTGCTTCTGACATGCTCTCCTGCAATCTTCATTGAACCAGGATTGATCCCTTGGCTTGGTGGTACTTTGTCTCCACAAGACTGTATGATGGTCACTTCTACCGACACTGTCATGGGCAGATGCATCTACATTAGGCAGGTTGGTGAGGATGAAGTTGAGTATGTTTTTCCCTCTTGTTGGTTCCCTCACCACCTGCTGCAGTCCCAGCCTAGCAGCTATGCCCTTTCGGACCCGGCCAGCTCAGTCTGTGATGGTGCTACTGAGCCACTCTTGTTGATGGACATTGATGTCCCCACCCAGAGTATATTCTGCGTCCTTGCCAACCTCAGTACTTCCTCCAAGTATTGTCCAACATGGAGGAGTAACTGATTCATCAGCTGATGGTGGCCGGTACGTGGTAACCAGCAGGAGGTTTCCTTGCCCATGTTTAACCTGAAGCCCCGAGACTTCATGGGGTCCGGAGTCGATGTTGAGGACTCCCAGGGCAACTCCCTCCCGACTGTATATCCCACTGTGCCGACTCCTCTGCTGGGTCTGTCCTGCCGGTGAGACAGGATATACCCAGGGATGGTGATAGTGGTGTCTGGGACATTATCTGTAAGGTATGATTCTGTCAGTATGACTATGTCAGGCTGTTGCTTGACTATTCTGAGAGACAGCTCTCAGTTTTGTGCCAATTTTGGCACAAACCCCCAGATGTTAGTAAGGAGGATTTTGCAGGGTCGACGGGGCTGAGTTTGCCGTTGTCATTTCTCGTGCCTAGGTCGATGCCGAGTGGTCCGTCTGGTTTCTTTTAGACTTTGTAGTCATTAGTACCCAATTATTTTTTTCCAATTAAGGGGCAATTTAGCGTGGCCAATCCACCTACTCTGCACATCTTTAGGTTGTGGGAGTGAAACCCACGCAGACACGGGGAGAATGTGCAAACTCCACACGGACAGTGACCCAGAGCCGGGATTGAACCTGGGTCCTCGGCGCCGTAGGCAGCAATGCTAACCACTGCGCCACCGAGCTGGCCTTTGTAGTCATTTTTAATCATCTACAGTCCTCTGCTCTACCAGCTGAGCTATCGAAAGATAGGCCTATTTGTAGTCATTATTGATACAACCAAGGCCATTTCAGAGGGTGGTTTAAGAGTCAACCATATTGCTATGGATCTAGTCTTGTAGGTCAGAACGGGTAAGGTGGGCTGAGTTCCTTCCCCAAAGAGTGTTGGAAAAAACAGCTGTGTTTTTACGACATTCGGCAATGGTCATCCTTGGACTTTTAATTCCAGATAATTATTGGATTCACCATCTGCCATGGTGGGATTTGAACCCACGTCCCCAGAGTATCGGGTCTCTGGACCACCCATCCAGTGACAATACCATTATGCCACCGTCTCCTGGAGGGGAATGTTTTTTTAAAAAAGGTTTGCTTTTAGTATAATGGCAAGAGCTGGGAAACTATTGTTAAGATGCATTAATTTGTAATAATTTTCCTATCCATTTCCTAGATTGTTCAGAGTAACCACTTGTCTCTGTTTGCAGGTTCATCGGTTAGTGGTGGTTGATGACAATGACGTGGTGAAGGGCATTGTTTCGCTCTCTGATATTCTGCAGGCACTGGTACTGACCAGCGGAGGCAAGTACATACTCTGTAGGATCCAGTTGTTCAAAACAGGCAGGAATAGTTGTTGATATTATGCAAAAATTTGAATAAAATTATTTTAAAAATAGAAAAAAACAGGCAGGAATACAATTGTGGCTCTTAATGTCTGTCCCCCTGAGCATTTGGAGTAATATCAACCTCCTTTGGCTCAGATTGCGAGAGTGTTCCACCCTGATGTAGGCAGGCAAACCAATACCGAAACCACTCCATAAACTACAGTCATTAATCTTGCTGAGGAGTATGGACAGACTCTTGCCCAGATACTGATTGCCTGGCACAACTTTGTTCGACATGGGTGTAAGATGACCTGAATATGTCTTTCTCCATTGTGTTGTGTGTGTGATGTGACAATGATAACTGATGGCAGTGGTAGTTCATGGAATTATAAGAAAGATTCAGATGAGAAGCAAAGAAATCCCTTGAGGTGGAACACATTCTCGTGTGTATCGAATTATCATTTTGCTGAATTTTAGTATTGCAGTTTTTGCCGCCATGCTATAATATGGATATTCATATGGTTACTGTATTAAATTATATTAACAGACTTGTACAAAAGTAGTCTGTCTTGTCATTCTCATTTAAGATCGATTCCAATGCGGTTAGCTGATTGTTCAAAAAACACCATATTTTGTACCTTTTCTTAGAATGTGACCCAGTAAGGGCAGCGTGCTGGCGCAGTGGTTAGCACTGCTGCTTCACAGCGCTGAGGACCTGGATTTGATCCTGGTCCCAGGTCACTGTCTGTGTGCAATTTGCACATTCTCCCCCCCCCCCCCCCCCCCCCCCCCCCCCGGTCTTCGTGGGTTTCGCCCCCACAACTCAAAAAGATGTGCAGGGTGGGTGGATTGGGCACACTAATTGTCCCTTAATTGGGAAAAAATAATTGGGCACTTTAAATTTATTTTTAAAATGTGACCCAGTGAATTTATCATCTGCATTTTCTCACTCTGCCTCACTTCAGTCATGTTTTCATTAAGACTTTGTAACTCCAGAGTGTATTAAAAGTTTGGCATGTCTGACAACACAAAATGATGAAGTATGAAGTAAAGTTCCTCTAATTTTATCCGTAGGTGATTCTTCGGAGGTTGGACAGTGAGAGATACGTATATCGTACACCAATGATGTCTTCCCCATGTAGAGACCTCACCAGCCTGGAAATCTTTTATCCTAGGATATGCACAGTTTTCCACCAGCACAGCGCTGATCCATAAAATAAAGAAGGACCCTGGCTACTACTCCCATTTTGGTTAAACTTTGAAATGTTTTGCACCTTTCTACATAAAGCCATTGACTCTCTGTGCCCACTGAAAATGATACTGCAGGTCAGATCAGAGGAACTGAATCTTCTTTTAATTATCCCATCCTACCTCAGGTGGATAGCTTTTCAAAGTGTATTAACATGACCAATTATTTCATGATCTGAACATCTCTTTTTTTTTGTACTTTGAGTTAAGTTGGATTACCTGTTCTATACTAGATTTTATCCTCCCAATTGTTGAACCCAGAACAGCTTGATTCAGTGACAGCGCTCTTTTTATTCATTGTTCTGAGCTAAAATGTGTGCAAAACTCTGAACAATACAAGCATAATTACCAAAAACCAGCTGGCGTGAACACAGTGTAATAGTCTTTCTGACTGAGGTGTTGAACAAGTTCAGTACCCGATCTCAGACCACTTCTTCCTAAAGAACTCTCTCGTTGTGATGTGTCACTCTGTACACTATGTCATTCACACCACAAAAAAAACAAAATCGCAATTATTTTGACAGTCTGATTTGCACGGTTAGATTATTTTTGCACTCCTAGCTGAAACAGAATTTGGGGATTGTGAATATTTGCCCCTTTCCAAGAACCCCCCCCCCCCCCCAAGTGCTGTTAAGAGAATGCGTTTCATGTTGGAGTATCTCTTCCCTTAGCTCCTTTATTTGAACATTATTCAACAGCAGAATTTCACTTAAAATTACTGTAATTATTTCACTTCTTAAAATTACTAGCTATTTAAGGCTGTAACTTAGCTTCAAATACAATTGTTTGAACCAAAGTGGTCCTAATATGAAACGTTGACTTTTCAAAATTACAAATCATTGGGAAGAATGACCAGCCCAGATCCTCAGAAGTCTAAAGACATGAGCAGATATGAAATTAATCAAGTATCATGACCGCCAAATTGCATTCCTTCCTTCATTGGAAAATGTCGATTGCAGATGTTTTAATTCTGGGCTTGAATCTCATTTTTGTTGCAGATAATTTTTTTCCACGTCATCTTATTGCTTGTGGATGTCAGTGTGTGAGATATGCTTTTTCCCCCCCACATTTCTCCAAAAAGCCAAGTCTGGATGGAGGTTGATTGATGGCAGACTCCTGGAATGTTAACGCTCCAGCTTGGAAGTGTTGCTCGTGATGAGAATTCCAATTGAGAAAATGTTTGCTTTCATTAGCTGGTTGAAGCTACGGTGCAGCACGCAAGCACCTCTCACTACACCATTTAAGAAATGGAGCTTTGATCCAGTTGTGTGCAATGTGTATGGTAGTGTTCTGTGCTGTTTTTATTTTCCTTTTAATTAGGTGGTAGTTTGCAGATTGGTGGTTGTGGCTGGAATCTTGGATATTCTGATATGGCAATGCAGATGTTCTGGTGCAGTTGGATACATTAGGACCATATTTTGGCAAGTTGCTGATGGCAGACACGGTGCTGTTTATAAAATGGGAGGCATAATCCAAACTTTTTGGGAGGGTTTTGGCCAAGGTTGGTATCATGACCGGTACAGGCTTGGAGGGCGGACGGGCAGGTGGATAGCCAGTGGGGTCTGATGAAATTATAGCTACTGTGTAACAAAACTGCAAACGTAGATCCCTGTGTGCCCAAGGTGCAAGGGAACGGAATTCTTACAGTTGTGAGTATCCTAGTTTCTGATCAACTATTCTTTCAACCCCCCCGCCCCAACCTCACCCCAGGGGCTCCGCTGGAATGAGACAGGAGGCAAACTAACTTGAATTGTACAAAATTAAGTGCTAAGCTGTTGGTCAGTTATAATTCAATAGGAAAGGAATTATGAATTTTATAACTCTGCATGTGCAGATGTATGTTGAGAGTAATGTTGACTCCAGTCATTCTCTTGTCACGGTTATGCATTAAATTACTGTAAATGTACAACATGAACATTGGATCGAAATTTCACTGAGGTGACTGGGTTGAAAATGGCACAATGAAGGAGAACAAATTCCCGAAAAACAGCTTTTGTTTCGTGTGACCTTCAGACGAAAGCCCCAGAGATCTTGTCATGGGGGAACCACGTGAATATTGTTTCCTCCTGATTCATGAAGTTTTTAAATTTATAGTGCATCCTATTTGTCGCACTATAACAATGTGTTTTAGGAGAGAGTATGGACCACTTTCTGGTAAACTCCCTATAATCCACACTGCAGTTCTGACTGTTTAATTCTGGGGAAGTCTCCACAACAAGACTCTCTAATAGAAATTGTTGATTATTGCTGACTGGACCATTTCGGCAGACAACACTGAGAACGGTTTTGTATTTTCAATTGTTGAGCTGATGAATTACAGATTACACATAATTAGTGATACATGACTGACCAATATTTAGAAGCTTAACTGGCGACATTTAATGTTATTTAGCTGTAAGATCTTTGGGACAATGTCACTGAAGAAGAAAGAAGGGCGTGAATTTCTATAGCACCTTTAATGACCATAGGACGTCCCAAAGCGCTTTAACAGCCAATGAAGCACTTTTGAAAGTGTAGTCACTGTTGTACTGTCGATACAGATCTAACCAGGAGAGAGGTCCACGGCAGCCAGTGAGGATTTGCAAATGTCAGTGCTGATCTGTTCCTGTTGTTAGTGTCCAGTTCCTTAGATCACAAATGTTTGCGCTCTTGACTGATTGCAAATCCGATGTGGGACAGGTAACGAGTGTCGAAAATCAATATTTTCAGGCCGAGAGAATTTCTGCTTACATTTTAAGACTTATTTTTCCCCATTCATATCTCCCCACTTGTTTTCCGGCCTTTTTTGGCCGCTGCTGCTACTTTCTGACACACCGGTTCTTGTGTGGGCCTCCAGGCGATATGTTGACTGGGGTTAGGGGTAATTCAATGGTCATGCTGTTATTGATTCATGGTAAATGTTTTCACAAAGTTCCACTCATTCTGACTCCTCAGTGTAGAGTCAGAAGGGACAGCAAGGGAGTACCACAATTTAGAGGAAAAATACATGAAGATATCTTTGTGACTAAAAAAAAATGTTCTTTACACAAACTAAGCAACCTTCCCTCACATCCATGCAAGATTGTTCCCTGAGGTAAACTTGCCAAATGTGTGCCATTTATGCATTGCTCTGTAGATTGTCTGGATTTCTGTTTTTAAAACATTTTTTTTTAGTGTTTTGTTAAATTGTTTTATATGATGTTGAATGTGTTTTATTCATGAATACAATACCATTAAGTTTCAGTAAAAAAAAAGCAATGGAATCAATGTGAACTTAAAATACAGTGGTTAATTCCTCATAGAATCAAAATGATATTTATTCCGATCATTGTCCAAACCCTTCTCTAGTAGAATAGTGTTTACACTCCTTTTGCATTTACTTAAGAAGATTTGAAATCTCACTGAAAGAAGTATTGATTGTAACATATCAAAACTAAAATAAACTTCTTCAAAACATGTCACTTATTTTCAGTATTTCTGACTGAGCTGTTCCTTCAGCCTGTAATTATGTGCTTCATTTTAGCTTCACATTCTCGTTGTGACTGAAGGAAGTGTGAGTTGCACTTAATTTTAATCACCCCCTATGATAGTCACTTGAATTTGGACAAAGGGGACACCGCATTTCTGAATGCTAAATGTGTGACTGATTCTCGAGTGCCGCCCATGTGTGTTATTATAATGTGTAATGGTTTCTGAAATGCTGCTTTGGGTTGGACTGTGAGACTGACCCAATATTGTGCTAATCCAGCGGCATGCCACCCTCGGAGTCAAACCGAAGTGCGATTTGAAACCAAATGTATCCGATTGCAAATAGCAGTCTTGCTGATAAACACGGGTGCAGCCTGAATATTTTTATGCTCCAAATGAAGCACTGTTGAATTAATTTTCAGACTAGATGCCCTGTGTATATTCCAACACACTCCTGACCGGCCTCCCACATTTTGCCCTCTGTAAACTTGACATTCAAAGCTCTGCAGCCCATATTCCATTTTGCGCCAAATTCCAATCCCCCATCGCTCCTGTGATTTGCTGACTGATTTTGACTCCTCAATTTTCAAGTTCTTAACCTCTTTTTCAAATCCTCCATGGCCTCGCCCCACCCTATCTTTGTGATCTCCTCCAGCCCTCCACTCCTCCTAATTCTACACTCTCTTGAGTGCCCCTAGTTTTAATTGCTGAATGTTGGAGGCTGCACCTTGCTGGGCTCCAAGCTCTGGAATTCCCTTCCTAAACCCCTCTGCCATCGCTTTCCTCCTTCAAGTCATTTCTTCAAACTGACCTCCTTGACCAAACCTTTGGTCACCTGACCCAATATCTCCTTAATGCGGCTCAGTGTCACACCTTGTTTTATAATGCTCTTGTGACGTGTCGTGGGCCGTTTGATTGTGTTTAGAGGTGCTACATAAATACAAATTGTTATGTAGTGTGACAAAAGAGTTGCATTACTCCAACTTGGTGTGATTTATTGACACAAAAGATATGCTAGTCTAATACCAGGTACCTTTTTTTTTAACATGTCATCTTGGTTTTGTTGCACTTCTGAGGCCATTTTCTTTGTGATTAAAGACAGACATCAATGGGCACGGCATAGACACAGATCAAATACACTGTGGAAAAGGATTGTTCCAAGTGTTTCATAGAATTTACAGTGCAGAAGGAGGTCATTCAGCCCATTGAGTCTGAACTGGCCCTTGAAAAGAGCATCCTACTTAAGCCCACGCCTCCACCCTATCCCCATAACCCAGTAACCCCACCTAACCTTTGGACACAAAGGGCAATTTAGCCTGGCCAATCCACCTAACCTGCACGTCTTTGGACTGTGGGAGGAAACCGGAGCACCCGGAGGAAACCCACGCACACACGGGGAGGACGTGCAGACTCCACACACACACAAAATATATATTTGAAGGAGGTAAAAAAAACTAAAGAATCCGCATGACTACAGGACAACTGAAGTACTTTTGAAATGTATTCACTGCTGTAATTTAGGAAACATAGCTGTCAATTTGGCATGGCAGGATCCCAGAAACAGCAATGTGTTAAATCAGCAGATTGAGAGATAAATATCAGCCAAGACTGATTCCCCCCCCCGCCCCCCGCCCCGCCCGCTCCCCTTTCAATGGTGGCACAAGAGTTTTTTTAATGTACTTTTAATTTATTCATTCATGGGATGCGAGTGTCCCTGGCAAAGCCAACAATTATTGACCATGCCCTGTTGCCCTCGAGGAAGCGGTGATGAACCAGCTTCTTGAAGCACTGCAGTCTGTGTGATTGACCCCAACAAATTACTTCAATTTGACTAGAGTTTCTTCAAGTGACACTTTTTTGTTATAAACTGCCCTGATATCAAGGACTTGCCCCCACCTGATCAGGTAGCCAGGGCCTGAGTTGAACACCTCATCCAAATGACATCATTGCCAGCAGTGCATACTCCCTCAGTGCTACAATGAACTGTCGGCCTAGGTTCTGCACTTGGGTCTCTGCAGTGGAACCCACAGTGCTCTGACACCTGCCGTGCTACCCATTGGGCCACAAGGGACATCTGGGAAGTTGAGGCCATGGGTGTGTCTCTCTCTGGAATGCAATTGCATGGAGTTGGAAGGTTGGAGTTTTGAACCTTGGGAGTTATTTGCAATCACAACGTGAAGAGCAGGATAAGATCTGCTAGCCCATCAGCATGTCCTACACAGTTGTGATGCCGGATGCATCGTGTTAAAAACACCCCCTCCCTGACTGGAATTTCCTGGGAGTTAGAGGATAATTAAAGAAAACCCTTAATTCCTGAGGTTTCCCGATGGTGGGTTAACTTCCCAGTGTAGTAGGGCAGCACGGTGGCCTAGTGGTTAGCACTGCTGCCTCACGGCGCTGAGGTCCCGGGTTTGATCCCGGCTCTGGGTCACTGTCCGTGTGGAGTTTGCACATTCTCCCCGTGTTTGCGTGGGTTTCACCCCCACAACCCAAAGATGTGCAGGGTAGGTGGATTGGCCCTTAATTGGGAAAAAAATAAATGAATTGGGCACTCTAAATTTATAAAAAGAAAGGTGCGACCTCCTATATGAACAGCCTATACTGAAAATTGAGTGCTCTACATACCAACAATTCGTTTTCTTTAATACTCAAAAACAGAGAGTTTTGCATCCAAATTTTGGATGAATTAGTAGACACAATTTTTGCTTAAACATTCTACTGCTGCTTCGATGGCATTATTAGAAAAAAATTAAAAAGGTCGGTTCTAGCTGACCTTAAAAAGCGGCAGCGTCCTCTCATGTGGTCTTCGGGAGTTGAGCAGTTTGGGATTATATATTGCCATAGATGCATTTGAGGGGAAGCTTGGGTAAAGGGATATGTTGATGGGATTTGATGAAGTAAGATTGGATCATAAGCAGATTTTTCTTATTCATTCATGGATGTCGCTGGCTGGAGCAGCATTTATTGCCCAACCCTAATTGCCCTTTAACTGGATGGCTATTTCCGAAGGCATTTCTGTGGATCTGGAGTCACGTAGACCAGACCAGGTGAGGATGGCAGATTTCCTTCCCCAAAAGCTGTTAGTGAACCAGATGGGTTTTTTTTCTACGACAATGGTTTCATGGTCATCATCATTAGACTTTTTAATTCCAGATTTATTTTTATTTTTTAAAAATAAATTCAGAGTACCCAATTCTTTGTTTCCCAATTAAGGGGCAATTTAGCATGGCCAGTCCACCTACCCTGCACATCTTTGGGTTGTGGGGGTGAAACCCACGCAGACACAGGGAGAATGTGCAAACTCCACACGGACAGTGACCCAGAGACGGGATGGAACCTGGGACCTCAGCGCCGTGTGGCAGTAGTGCTAACCACTGCGCCACCGTGCTGCCCATCTGATTTCTTTTTATTGAACTTAAATTTCACCATCTGCCCTGGTGGGACTCGAACCCAGGGCCAGAGAGCATCAGCCTGGGTCCAACCAAACTTTCTCATCATTTGAAACTGGGAAGTGCTTTCCATTGTAATCACGTGTCACCATTGTCGAGGAATTTAGGTTATGGTGGGTCCAACAGACTTGTATTCTATTCTTACACTGAAGATAGCTTTGAAGGCAATGGACTTGAAAGTGTTTATTTTTTAATTCATTCATGGATATGGGAGCTTTGCTGTTAAGGCAGCATTTTCTGCCCATCCCCTAATGGCCTTAAGCGCCACCACCTTGGACTGCTGCACGTCTATAGACTGCACAAATCAGTATCACATGTTCTGTTTTTGTTACACACATGTTTATTATGTAATGACTTAATATCAATGTTATTTCTTTAAAATAAATTTCGAGTACCCGATCCCCCCCCCCCCCCCCCCCCCCCCCCATTAAGGGGCAATTTAGCGTGGCCAATCCACCTACTCTGCACATCTTTGGGTTGTGGGGGTGAAACCCACGCAGACACGGGGAGAATGTGCAAACTCCACACGGAATATCAATGTTCTTTGAAATTGATTTTGTGTCTCCCGATACTCCTTACTGCATTGAGTGGTTAGTTGTCTTAACTTTCGAATAGCTTCTCCCTGCATTCGCTCCTGTTGCAATGTATCCAGGTCCTGCACTGAAGGAATGTTCCCTGCCATCTTCAAAACTATCTGAATGTAATGCTGTGGGAAAGAGAAATTGAGCAAGCTTGCATTTCAGAGTTCTGATTTAATCAAGCCTTCGCTGTTTTTGAAGAGGGATTTCTGGCTTGTAGGCTGAACATTCCTGATGAAATGCTGTGCCTTAACCTGCATTAGATTATTTTAATGGGGTTTCGCTTTTCGTGAAAAAGCAAAAATTCTCATTAAGTCTCCAAATCATAGAACATAGAGTTTACAGTGCAGAAGGAGGCCATCGAGTCTGCACCGGCTCTTGGGAAAGACCACCCTACTTAAGCCCACACCTCCACCCTATCCCCATAACCTCACCTAACCTGTTTTTTGGTCACTTAAGGGCAATTTATCATGGCCAATCCACCCAACCTGCACATCTTTGGACTGTGGGAGGAAACCGGAGCACCCGGAGGAAACCCACGCACACACAGGGAGAACGTGCAGACTCCGCACAGACAGTGACCCAGCCGGGAATCGAACCTGGGACCCTGGAGCTGTGAAGCAACGGTGCTGACCACTGTGCCACCGTGCTGCTACGAAGCAACTGGTTAAAATTAACTGATGCAATCACTGGGGATTCATACAATGTTCAAGATTTATAGGACACTACGCTTTCTGAGATTTTTGACCATTTTTCCAAAGAGGATTTGGGAAAAGTTACTTCTGAGTTCTGGGTTTTAATAGACACATGGGACCAAAGTCTGCTTTTCAGCCCCTGGAGCCTGTTCCGCCAGTCCGTTAGCCCTTGGCTGATCTAAACCTCAACCCCATTGATCACCTTTGCTCCATATATTTTCATACCTGTACCCAACCAAAGCCTATTGATCACCATGCCTGCACCCCCACTGTGCCCGCACCCCCATAGTGCCCGCACCCCCCCAGTGCCCGCACCCCCACCATGCTTGCACCCTCAGTGCCCGCACCCCCACCGTGCCTGCACCCTCAGTACCCGCACCCCCCAGTGCCCACACCCCCCAGTGCCCGCATACTCACAGTGCCCGCACCCCCACCGTGCCTGCACCCTCAGTACCCGCACCCCCCAGTTCCCGCACCCCCCAGTGCCCGCATCCTTTGTGCCCGCACCCTCAGTTCCCGCACCCCCCAGTGCCCGCATCCTCTGCCCGCATCCTCACAGTGCCCGCACCCCCCAGTGCCCGCATCCTCAGTGCCCACACCCCCCAGTGCCTGCACCCCCACTGTGCCCGCATCCTCAGTGCCCGCATCCTCAGTGCCCGCATCCTCAGTGCCCGCATCCTCAGTGCCCGCATCCTCAGTGCCCGCATCCTCAGTGCCCGCATCCTCAGTGCCCGCATCCTCAGTGCCCGCATCCTCAGTGCCCGCATCCTCAGTGCCCGCATCCTCAGTGCCCGCATCCTCAGTGCCCGCATCCCCACTGTGCCCGCATCCTCACAGTGCCCGCACCCCCACTGTGCCTGCACCCCCACTGTGCCCGCATCCTCACGGTGCCCGCATCCCCACTGTGCCCGCACCCCCCAGTGCCCGCATCCTTTGTGCCCGCACCCCTCAGTTCCCGCACCCCCCAGTGCCCGCATCCTCTGCCCGCATCCTCACAGTGCCCGCACCCCCCAGTGCCCGCATCCTCAGTTCCCGCACCCCCCAGTGCCTGCACCCCCACTGTGCCCGCATCCTCAGTGCCTGCACCCCCACTGTGCCCGCATCCTCAGTGCCCGCATCCTCAGTGCCCGCATCCTCAGTGCCCGCATCCTCAGTGCCCGCATCCTCAGTGCCCGCATCCTCAGTGCCCGCATCCTCAGTGCCCGCATCCTCAGTGCCCGCATCCTCAGTGCCCGCATCCTCAGTGCCCGCATCCTCAGTACCCGCATCCTCAGTGCCCGCATCCCCACTGTGCCCGCATCCTCACAGTGCCCGCACCCCCACTGTGCCTGCACCCCCACTGTGCCCGCATCCTCACGGTGCCCGCATCCTCACAGTGCCCGCACCCCCACTGTGCCCGCATCCTCACAGTGCCCGCATCTTCACGGTGCCCGCATCCTCACAGTGCCCGCATCTTCACGGTGCCCGCATCCTCACAGTGCCCGCATCCTCACGGTGCCCGCATCCTCACAGTGCCCGCATCCTCACGGTGCCCGCATCCTCACGGTGCCCGCATCCTCACGGTGCCCGCATCCTCACAGTGCCCGCATCCTCACGGTGCCCGCATCCTCACAGTGCCCGCATCCTCACGGTGCCCGCATCCTCACGGTGCCCGCATCCTCACGGTGCCCGCATCCTCACGGTGCCCGCATCCTCACGGTGCCCGCATCCTCACGGTGCCCGCATCCTCACGGTGCCCGCATCCTCACGGTGCCCGCATCCTCACGGTGCCCGCATCCTCACGGTGCCCGCATCCTCACGGTGCCCGCATCCTCACGGTGCCCGCATCCTCACGGTGCCCGCATCCTCACGGTGCCCGCATCCTCACGGTGCCCGCATCCTCACGGTGCCCGCATCCTCACGGTGCCCGCATCCTCACAGTGCCCGCATCCTCACAGTGCCCGCATCCCAAAGATACAGCTTCTAACCTAACAACTGCAAAAATGACAGCTGGACCCTCTTTGTTCAACTGTGAATATTCCTGTTCAACCTTTGTCAGCATCCTAGATGCAAAACCGATGGGTTTTTCAGACCTGTCCTCTATTAAATGAGAAAGTACTGTCACCATAGGGTGAGGCATTGCCCAACAGGATAAGTTGCCTGTCTCAATCAAAATGGATTAGTTGATTGCAGAAGTTCTTTTACAGCGTTGGAAGCCTTCTCCTGTGCAGGCTCCTACTTCCATTTGGTTTCCTTGTGCAGAGGGTAGGTACAGTGGAGCCAACACTGTGGACAGGTCTGACGGGAACTTTCCACAATAGTTTACTAAGCCCCAAAATGAACTCGGACACATTCCTGGGCACCAGAGCTTCTTTAATGGCTCTGATTTTCCTTTCCATAGGAGATAATCCTTGTGCAATGGTTTTGTGGCCCACTTTGTGCCTGGAAAATGCATTTGCTCCTCTTCAGACACAGTCCCGCCTATTGCTGAGGTGGTCCTCCTCAGTCTTCCCTGTAATTAAGATGTTGTCCAAGCAGACTGCAAGGTCCGGAATACCTTACAACAGGTTGTCCGTCATCCTCCGAAAGATCACCAGACTGGAGGACACGGCAAAAACCAAACGATTGTACTTGAACAACCCTTTATGCATATAGATGGTCTTGCACTGCTTTGAATCTTCCTCTTGTAAGAGCTGTTGATATGCCTGGCTCGTGTCTAGTTTTGAAAATGTTTTGCCCCCTGCAAATATTGGAAACAAATCTTCCACACTACGTAATGGATAGGCACCTAACCTGGACACTTGGTTAATGGTGAGCTTGGAGTCACCACATATGTGCACAGTACGATCATGTTTAAGGACAGGAACAATTGGAGCTGCCCAACGAGAAAACTGAATGGGCTCAATGATTCCAAGCATTTGCAGCCGTTCCAACTCCTCCACTTTCTGTAATACGGCACTATCCTGGGCTTGAAAAAGCAGAGCAGGGTAGCACGGTGGTGCAGTGGTTAGCACTGTTGCCTCATGGCAACAAGGATCTGGATTTTATCCTGGCCCCAGGTCACTGTTTGTGTGGAGTTTTATAACACCAGGTTAAAGTCCAACAGGTTTGTTTCAATCACTAGCTTTCGGAGCACTGCTCCTTCCTCAGGTGAATGAAGAGGTATGTTCCAGAAATATATATATAGACAAAGTCAAAGATGCCAGACAATGCTTAGAATGCGAGCATTTGTAGGTAATTAAGTATTTACAGATCCAGAGATAGGGGTAACCCCAGGTTAAAGAGGAGTGAATTGTCTCTAGCCAGGACAGTTCGTAGGATTTCGTAGCCCAGGCCAGATGGTGGGGGGTGGATGTAATGCGACATGAATCCCAGGTCCCGGTTGAGGCCGCACTCGTGTGCGGAACTTAGCTATAAGTTTCTGCTCGGCGATTCTGCGTTGTTGCGCGTCCTGAAGGCTGCCTTGGAGAACGCTTACCGGAGATCAGAGGCTGAATGCCCTTGACTGCTGAAGTGTTCCCCGACTGGAAGGGAACATTCCTGCCTGGTGATTGTCGCGCGATGTCCGTTCATTCGTTGTCGCAGCGTCTGCATGGTCTCGCCAGTGTGCCACGCTTCGGGACATCCTTTCCTGTAGCGTATGAGGTAGACAACGTTGGCCGAGTCGCACGAGTATGTACTACGTACCTGGTGGGTGGTGTTTCCACGTGTAATGGTGGTGTCCATGTCGATGATCTGGCATGTCTTGCAGAGATTGCCCTGGCAGGGTTGTGTGGTGTCGTGGTCGTTGTTCTGAAGGCTGGGTAGTTTGCTGCAAACAATGGTTTGTTTGAGGTTGCGCGGTTGTTTGAAGGCCAGTAGTGGGGGTGTGGGGATGACCTTGGCAAGATGTTCATCTTCATCGATAACGTGTTGAAGGTTGTGAAGAAGATGTCGTAGTTTCTCCGCCCCAGGAAAGTACTGGACGACGAAGGGTAATCTGTCAGTGGTGTCCCGGGTTTGTCTTCTGAGGAGGTCGGTGCGGATTTTTGCTGTGGCGCGTTGGAACTGTCGATCGATGAGTCGAGCGCCATATCCCGTTCGTACAAGGGCATGTTTCAGCATCTGCAGGTGTCTGGTACGCTCCTCATCGTCTGAGCAGATCCTGTGTATAGGGAGGGCTTGTCCATAGGGGATGGCTTCTTTAATGTGTTTCGGGTGAAAGCTGGAGAAGTGGAGCATCGTGAGGTTATCCGTGGGCTTGCGGTAAAGCGAAGTGCTGAGGTGACCGTCCTTGATGGAGATGAGTGTGTTTAAGAATGCAACAGAATTTGGAGAGTAGTCCATGGTGAGTCTGATGGTGGGATGGAACATATTGATCTCATCGTGTAGTCGTTTCAGTAATTCTTCACCGTGGGTCCAAAGGAAAACAATGTCATCGATGTATCTGGTGTATAGCGTCGGTTGAAGGTCCTGTGCGGTGAGGAAGTCTTGTTCAAACTTGTGCATGAAGATATTGGCATATTGAGGTGCAAATTTGGTCCCCATGGCTGTTCCATGCATCTGGATGAAGAACCTGTTGTCGAAGGTGAAGACGTTGTGATCTAGAATGAAGCGGATGAGTTGCAGAATTGCATCTGGAGATTGGCAGTTGTCAGTGTTGAGGACTGAGGCTGTTGCAGCAATGCCGTCATCATGGGGGATGCTGGTGTAGAGTGCCGAGACATCCATTGTGACGAGGAATGTTCCTGGTTCAACTGGTCCATGGGTGCTGAGTTTCTGTAGGAAGTCCGTCGTGTCGTGACAGAAGCTGGGTGTACCTTGTACGATGGGTTTCAAGATGCCCTCGATTTGGCCAGAGAGATTCTCACACAGGGCCCCATTGCCTGAAACGATAGGACGGCCTGGTGTGTTGGCCTTGTGTATTTTCGGGAGGCAGTAGAGATCTCCAATGCGGAGAGTATGTGGGATGAGAGCACGTAGGGTGCTCTGAAGGTCTGGATCCAAGGTCTGCTGAGTTGGCGGATGTGTTCCTTGGTTGGATCTGCGGGTAACTGTCTGTCATGTTCCTGGTTGTTGAGTTGTCGGTATACTTCTTTGCAGTAGTCCGTTCTATTCAGTATGACGGTGGCCCCTCCTTTGTCTGCTGGTTTGATGACGATGTTGCGGTTGGTCTTGAGAGCGCGGATGGCGTTGCGTTGTACTTGGGTGACGTTTGGCCATCGCGTGACAATCACCAGGCAGGAATGTTCCCTTCCAGTCGGGGAACACTTCAGCAGTCAAGGACATTCAGCCTCTGATCTCCGGGTAAGCGTTCTCCAAGGCAGCCTTCAGGACACGCGACAACGCAGAATCGCCGAGCAGAAACTTATAGCTAAGTTCCGCACACATGAGTGCGGCCTCAACCGGGATCTTGGATTCATGTCGCATTACATTCATCCCCCACCATCTGGCCTGGGCTTGTTAAATCCTACCAACTGTCCTGGTTCGAGACAATTCACACCTCTTTAACCTGGGGTTACCCCTATCTCTGGATCTGTAAAGTCTTAATTACCTGCAAATGCTTGCATTCTAAGTATTGTCTGGTATCTTTGACTTTGTCTATATATATATATATATATATATATATATATATATGTTTCTGGAACCCACCTCTTCATTTACCTGAGGAAGGAGCAGCGCTCCGAAAGCTAGTGTTTGAAACAAACCTGTTGGACTTTAACCTGGTGTTGTAAGACTTCTTACTGTGCTCACCCCAGTCCAACGCCGGCATCTCCACATAATGTGTGGAGTTAGCACATTCTCCCTGTGTTTGCGTGGGTCTCACCCCCACAACCCAAAGATGTGCAGAGTAGATGGATTGACCACGCTAAATTGCCCCTTAATTGGGGAAAAAAAAAGAATTGGGTATTCTAAATTTATTTTTAAAAAAAAGAAAAAGCGGAGTAGACGAAGTACAACTTCCCAGTGGTACCACACAATGTCCCAGTTCATTTTTGAATACATCAGGATACCTCTTGACAACATCCTCAGCCATCCTCGTGCTTGATCTCATCCCACTTCAATGAGATTTTGCTGAGCTAGTAACACCTACTGGCTGCCATTCCCATGCCCTACAAAATTTCCAGAGCCACCTGAAAAGTCTGGCTTCACCCAACAACCGACGATGAATTCTGTCCTTGTTAAGCCACAGAACAGCCTATCTCTGAACGCATCTTCTAAAACTGCTCTGAAATCAATGTTCTGATGGTGTAATTCGGGCACAAAGTTCGCTATCGATCAATCTGCTTTTCCAAAATGAAATTTGAATCTTTTTACACTCACCGAGGGCTTTGGGTGATGGGTGATTCTGGAGAAGAGCAACTAAATCTGCGAATGAAATCTTCCGTGGTGTGGACCGGATTCCTCATCAACTTGTAAATCTTCACCCCGCACACAAACACACAAACACAGGAGAGTTGAGCGTTGTTTTGCTCCATTTTCTATTTGCTAAAAATAAATGCTGCAACCTTGCCACGTGTTCAGCCCAGTCCTCGCTTCTTTCATCCCCAAACATAGCCATAGTGCTAACTTGAAATGCTGTTGTGTGAACCCACAATGAAAACTAGCTACTCACTGAATACAACCTTGTTGCCATGCTGACTATCACAAAACGTTGTTTTATTTTGCTGCTGTTTTCTCCTCATCTCCAAAATGTGGTAACTTGAGACCATAAAGAAGATAGTCGAATGTGTTGTTTAAAGAAGGAACTTCTTTATACCAATATATAGCGAGGTATTATAAATATATTACATACAAATATAATACACAGTAGAACAGTAGTAACAGTAATAACTATGAAAACAGGAACACGAGTAAAACAAGTCTTGTTTACAGATCACCCTCTTGCAGACTGCAAAAGCTGCCAACGCTTGCACACGCTCAGAACCCTCAAGTGCCAGAGAAAACAAATAATTAGGAAAAAGGCTTATAAGAACATTCTGTATTCCAGATGACACTCTAACAGGCACTGTGGCTTTTAGAAAGAAAGTGTTACTGTCCAGGCAGCAAGGAGCTCCAAGTGATGAGGTGTTGCGGAGTAAAAAGGTTCTATCCTGGACTATTGGACAGAATGCAGAGCAGTGTTTTGCACATTCTCCCTGTGTCTGCCTGGGTCTCGCCCCCACAACCCAAAGATGTGCAGGGCAGGTGGATTGGACACGCTAAATTGCCCCTCAATTGGAAAAAATGAATTGGGTACCCTAAAATTAAAAAAAAAGGCACTCTGACCAGTTATGGCTGCAACTGACACAAATGAATCGGAGAAGGTTTATTCAGCAGACCTGCATTTGTAATGGGCATGTTTCTCACACCATTTATTACGTGTTAAAATGATTTTATATGCATACTTAGCATATAATAATAATCTTTATTGTCACAAGTAGGCTTACATTAACACTGCAATGAAGTTACTGTGAAAAGCCTCTAGTCGCCACATTCCGGAGCCTGTTCGGGTCACAGAGGGAGAATTCAGAATGTCCAATTCACCTAACAGCACGTCTTTCGGGACTTGTGGGAGGAAACCGGAGCACCCGGAGGGAACCCACACAGACACGGGGAGAACGTGCAGACTCCACACAGACAGTGACCCAAGTGGGAATCGAACTTGGGTCCCTGGAGCTGTGAAACCATAGTGCTAACCACTGTGCTACTGTGCTGCCCACACTGCCACATATACGTTCCACAGAACCTCTCAAAAGGTTGGGGTTGTTTTCATTGTAGCAGAGAAGATTGACGGGGGTCCTGACCAAGGTGTGCAGAATTATGAGAGGCATAGATAGGGTGGATAGGAAGAAACTTTTCCCTTTAGTAGAGGGCAATATCCAGGGCGCACATATTTAAGCTAAGGGGCAGGAGATTTCGACGGGATTTGAGGAAATACTTTTTCACCCAGAGGTTGGTTGAAAGGGTGGTAAAGACAGGAACCCTCATAACATTTAAGAAGCATTTAGATAGGGGTGGCACAGTGGTTAGCACTGCTACCTCACAGCGCTGAGGACCTAGGTTCAATCTTGGTCCTGGGTCACTAATAATAATAATCTTTATTAGTGTCACAAGTAGGCTTACATTAACACTGCAATGAAGTTACTGTGAAAAGCCCCTAGTCGCCACATTCCAGCGCCTGTTCGGGTCACAGAGGGAGAATTCAGAATGTCCAATCCACCTAACAGCACGTCTTTCGGGACTTGTGGGAAGAAACCGGAGCGCCCGAAGGAAACCCACGCAGACACGGGGCGAACGTGCCGTCTCCGCACAGACAGTGACCCCAAGCCGGGAATGGAACCTGGGACCCTGGCGCTGTGAAGCAATAGTGTTAACCACTATGCTACCGTGCCGCCCATTCCGCGTGGAGTTTGCACATTCTCCACTTGCCTGCATGGGTTTCGCCCCCACAACTCAAAAGATGTGCAGGCTAGGTGGATTGGCCATGCTAAATTGCCCCTAAATTGGGGGCAAAGATGAATTGGGTACTCTAAATTGATGGGGAAAAAAAGCATTTAAATGAGCTCTTCAAACGCCACAGCACACAAGGCTATGGACCAAATTCTGGAAAATGGGATTAGAATAGATAAATTCTTGATGGCCAGCACGGACATGATGGGCCGAATGGCCTCTTTCTGTGCTGTAAAACCTCCATGCCTCTAAAGTAGCTAAACTGTTGGCGTGTGGAGGATGCAATTCATTGGAAGTGGGAAGCTGACCCTAACTGTCGGCAATCCATTTTTAAAATAAATTGCAAAAATCAGAAATGCAACAATTAGCCTGAATGTTGCTGTGGTTCTACTGAGTGAGTGAATGGCTGTTGCGGAAATAATCCTGGCCTCGGACTCATGACCTGCCTGCTCACTTTGTGCTGAGCTGGTGTTTGCTAATCTCACTGTGAATCCCCATTCAACCTCGGTCGAGTTTTTGGACAGACTGAGAAAATACAAGCAGGAGAAATCGTTTGCCAGATCATTAGCGCTGCATTCAGGAATTCTGTATTGCCTCAGGCTGCTTTCAGCATCTCTGCAGTGAATGCGCTCACTTTGTGAAGGAAAAAACGTAATTGTTTTGTAGGAATAATAAAATGCAGTAGGACCATCAATTTGATCTTTTGTTTTTCTCTGGAGAGCATATTCCTCAAAGTCCTGCAAAACTGGCCGTTGTGATTTGGGGACACTAATTGCATCATGCGATGACTTTTCTGAAAAGGCAGCCATGATTAGAAAATGGAATAATGTGCCAGGTCAGACGGATAAACGGGAGGATAAATTGTTGCTTGCTCCTGACCAGGGTTTCAAAGCTCACCAACCAGCAAGTTTGAGGAACAAGAAAAAGTCTTGCACTTATGGAGTGCCCCAAAGTACTTCACAGCCAATGACGTTCTTTGTGAAGTGCAGTGGCCATTGGAATGTGGGAAACCCAACAGGTAATTTGTGCACAGGGAGATCCCACAAACACCCCGATGGTTCAAACGGCCAGACGTTTTTACTTTGAGTGTTAACAGCTGTATTACTCATTCAGTCCTTCCCACGTATAACAATCCTTTCCTTTTAAAGCTTAGGGATTTTAGTCAAACTTTTCCAAAACTTGCATAATAAGTCATAAAAGATCTGCTTGCAAGTTGCCCCCCCCCCCCCCCCCCCCCCGAACACTAATTCCAGTCAATGACCTCACTTTAAATCCAGGTTCAAATGAGGAGTGTCATGATGTGCAGACAATGATATATACATACAGGCACAGACAGGCAGCTAATGAACACAGAGAACAGGATGTGACCAATAAGCAGGCAGGACACTCTGGGGTGGTATCTCACTTTAAAAGTCACAAGACACTCACACTCCGCCTCTTTCCACTGATGAACATCTACAGAGTGAGTCAGGGTGTATGTACAGTATCACACCTCCAGCACGTGGCTAACAGCTAGTCTGGTTCAGTCAGACAGAGTCATCACACTTAGGTTAGCAGAGTCGAACTCACAGAGAACTGCGCTAACTGTGCTACAGGTTCAATAAATCAGATTGAACTAACTTCAAGGTCTGGAGTATCTTTTGGTTAAAGCTACATCCAGTTGCAGCCAGTGTTATCCCAGAGTATATAACAGGACAAGGAGGACCAAGTCAGGGGAAGTGAAGCAGTCTTGACGAGTATGTAAGTGTGTGTGTGTGTTTGAACAGTACAAAATTGTCCTTTCAATGACGACAAGTTGAGCAATACTGATCTTCCCTTTACCGTCCTGATAGTCTGTTCAAGTCACCCATCTAACTCTTTTGTCTGCAAAACCCTTGCGTCTTGCTTTTTATTAGTTGGAGGTGGCTCCCGCTAGGGTACTGCTCTTTTACTCCTTTTCGTTTCAGGGGGTAATTTAATTTAAAAACCCACCTGTTTAATGTGCTAAGGTACCGACACGGGTGAAATGCCGAGAAACCCCAGGGGGGAAAACGCCTGAAAGTAGACGTCCGTGGACTGAGTCGGAGGCTTTTTAGGGCGCATCGGTGGAGAAAATGGCGGAGGCAGCCTCTGTGACTCCGGCCACTCCACTAACGGCCAAGATGCTTTCTCGCACCTTGGCGGCAGCAGTTTGTGTCGGGGGACCACCGCAAATCAATGGAAGAGGCCTTGGCTCCCATTTGTTTGGCATTGGAGTGGACCAACAAAACGGTCAAGGCACATGGTGACATGGTACAGGGCCTGGGGAGTGGCCCTTGAGAGGCATAAGTGACCAGATAGCCTCTCTGGAAGCCGAGATGGCTGATGGGAATAAAGCGCTGAAGGACAAAGTGAACAATTTGGAGAATCGTTCCAGGAGGCAAAACACCCAAAGTGTGGGGCTGCCAGAGGGGATGGAAGGCCCAACTCCCACACAGCATTTTGCAAAGATATTTGGGAAGATGGTGGGGGAGGATAGACCCACATCCCCTCCCTGAGCTGGATCGAGCCCACCAGACTCCTCGACAGGTGCCCCATTCCGATGAGCGGGTCCTGAGATGGGCAAAGGAGCATCATAACTACAAATGGGGAGGCCACATCTTTTGTGCGAGTGGAGCTGGTAAAGAAGCGGGTGGCATTAAACAAGGCCAAAGCCTCCATACATAAAAGCCAAGTCCAGTTTGAGGTTGTGTACCTGATGCCACTAAGAGTGACCTTTGAGGGAAAATACCTTTTTTGATGTACTGGGAGAGGTGGATTCCTGCGTAAAGAAGCATGGGCTGGGCGCGGGGATGTTTGAGGTTTTTGGATAGTGGGGATGGGCATGTTGATATATGGAATTGCTGGGGTTCCTTGTTCATGTTTGTATTTTTCTGTTCTTGTTGGTGTTGAATGTTTTGAAAGTTGGATCTGGTCAGGGGGTTTAATTCTATGTGGGTTTTTGTTTGATTTGTTCTAACTGTTGTGAAAATATATAGCTCTCTGTTGGAGTGCTATGTTTTAAAGGGTTTTTATACTATGTGTCTTTTTTCTGTAAGCATTTTTCTTCACTTTCTGGGCGGTAGCCACCCTGTTAGCCAAAGAGTTAGCTAATGGGAGCGGGGCTGAGGGGTTGACTGCTGCTAGTATATTATTTCAGTTTAAGATAATGAAATGAAATGAAAATGTAAATCGCTTATTGTCACGAGTAGGCTTCAATGAGGTTACTGTGAAAAGCCCCTAGTCGCCACATTCCGGCGCCTGTTCGGGGAGGCTGTTACGGGATAATGAGCTTAGTGTTATTGTTCTGTTTGGGGTTAGGGTTACTAGAAGTAGCATTTAGTGGTTTATATTCACCTTACTGTTTTCTGCAAGAAGTCTTACAATACCAGGTTAAAGCCCAACAGGTTTGTTTGTTGCAGCTGTATAGAACCTTAGTTCGGCCACACTTGGAGTATAGTGTTCAATTCTGGTCGCCACACTACCAGAAGGATGTGGAGGCTTTAGAGAGGGTACAGAAGAGATTTACCAGGATGGTGCCTGGTATGGAGGGCATTAGCTATGAGGAGCGGTTGAATAAACTGGGTTTGTTCTCACTGGAACGACGGAGGTTGAGGGGCGACCTGATAGAGGTCTACAAAATTATGAGGGGCATAGACAGAGTGGATAGTCAGAGGCTTTTTCCCAGGGTAAAGGGGTCAATTACTAGGGGGCATAGGTTTAAGGTGCGAGGGGCAAGGTTTAGAGGAGATGTACGAGGCAGGTTGTTTACACAGAGGGTAGTGGGTGGCTGGAACTCGCTGCTGGAGGAGGTGGTGGAAGCAGGGACGATAGTGACATTTAAGGGGCATCTTGATAAATACATGAATAGGATGGGAATAGAGGGATACGGACCCCGGAAGTGTAGAAGATTTTAGTTTAGACGGGCAGCATGGTCGGCACAGACTTGGAGGGCCGAAGGGCCTGTTCCTGTGCTGTACTTTTCGTTGTTTGGAAGTACTAGCTTTCGGAGCGTAGCTCCTTCATCAGGTGAGTGGAAGTATTGAATGTCAATTTGGAGCCATGTCCACTGGTGCCCATTTTCGGGGTATCAGACTCCCCGGTGCTGCAGACGGGGGTGAAGACGGATGTTCCTGCCTTTGCCTCATTAATAGCCCAGAGACGAGTTCTGCTGGGGTGGAAGTCTCCCACTCCACCCAGTGTCTCAGCTTGGTTTGGTGACATCATATCGTTCTTGCATTAGGAGTAGGTCAGGTATACCATTAGGGGGCGGTAGAAGGGTTCTACCTAAGATGGCGGCCAATCATTTCCTTTTTTAAAGAACTAGTCATCGTCAATTGTTCAGGAGTTTGGTTTAGTTTTGGGGGATTAAGTTAATTAGTGCTTTTGAGTGTTTGTCATTGCAACTTAAATTAATTGCTTTATATTATTCTGTTTATCATGAAAAATTTTCAATCAACACATTGTAAAAAAATTGCTACATTAATTGTATTAATAATGGAATATTTCACCAACTGGAGTTAGGAGAAGTAAACATTTCGCTCTAATCTGTGCTTTACAGGACGAGTGCGGAACTGCCAATTGGCAACAGTTGCAGAGAAATATCTTGACCTTGTTGCCCAAAAGTGTGGGAGAGGGCGAAGGAGAATCTGTGGAAATTAAAATATTTGGGAATAAAACACAAGCGCAGTCGCAACAAATGTGAAGAGATGAACTGGGGCCTGGGCTGGAGATAGGAGAAAGTTAAACAAGCAACCCAGTCAATTTGTCAGAATTCCACCTGATCTCTCACTGTGACACTGTGGCTTCGCTCAATGGAGGAGGTTGAAATGGCTTTCATCCGAGATATGGCACCTCACACCCTTGTGTGACAAAATGGGAGGAATTCTTGCCTCGCCCTCCTTGGAACAAGTTCACCAAAACACGCCGAAATGTGTTCATTCCAAAAAATCATGATGTAATGATATCAGTGAGAGAGAGGGAAAGATAGCGGCCATCAATGTTTCTGCTGTCAGTACAACTTTCAGAACATGCTGACATCAACACTATGAGCAGAATGCTTTCAACTCATTACTTCCACATCAGGAGGAATTTGTGCAGAATTTGGTGGGAGTGTTGGTGCTCGAAAGCCCTTTTGACTCCAATCTGTGAAGTTTGTAATTATTACACTTTCGCAATAAATGACAAGTGTTGCCGATCTCAGTCGGAGTTGAATTCCATAGCACCAAGAGGGGAAGAAAAGAAAACACAGGACTTCATTAGAAAAAACTTTCAAATAATAACTCATTATTTGGAATCCAGCAAGGCGGTGAATTAAACAGTAGCTGGGGCAGAGCAACGGAAGGCGACACAGCGAGAGAGTGATACGGAGGGCTACACTATACATTCTTCAGTTGGTGAGTAGTTACATAGATTTGCCGTGTTTTCCAAATTCTACAGTAAATCTTCCCATGCACCAAAGTATGAAACTTGTTCAGAGCGCAACTCTGAGAAGATTTACTTCATGCTCCCTCATTTCGAATGGAACAATTGTTGGTTTTGTGAAACAAAATAGCTTACATTAGGGATGAAACTTATTATCTGGGCACCATTATTGGATTGATGGCTTGGTTTTTAAAATTTACATTTTTTGCACCAATTCCTTTTTATCATTGCTTTTCTCCTGGAAGTTTCTGAATTTCAAACCTACTCCGTATCAAATAAATTAATACTTGACAAAAGAAAGATTTGCATTTACATGGCGCCTTTCATTGATTTGCGACGTGGGCAAAGTGCTCGACAGCCCATGAAGTTCTTTTAAAATCATAAGACATAGGAGCAGAATTAGGCCACTCGCCCGTCCATGCTACCCGTCTAAACTACAATCTTCTACACTTCCTGTGTCCGTATTCCTCTATTCCCATCCTATTCATGTATTTGCCAAGATGCTCCTTAAACGTCACTATCGTCCCTGCTTCCACCACCTCCTCCGGCAGCGAGTTCCAGGCACCCACTACCCTCTGTGTAAAAAAACTTGCCTCGTAAATCTCCTCTAAACCTTGCCCCTCATACCTTAAACTTATGCCCCCTAGTAATTGACCCCTCTACCCTGGGAAAAAGTCTCTGACCATCCGCTCTGTCTATGCCCCTCATAATTTTGTAGACCTCTATCAGGTCGCCCCTCAACCTCCGTCATTCCAGTGAGAACAAACCGAGTTTATTCAACCTCTCCTCATAGCTAATGCCCTCCATACCAGGCAACATCCTGGTAAATCTCTTCTGCACCCTCTCTAAAGCCTCCACATCCTTCTGGTAGTGTGGCGACCAGAATTGAACATTATACTCCAAGTGTGGCCTAACTAAGGTTCTATACAACTGCAACATGTCTTGACAACTCTTATACTCAATGCCCCGGCCAATGAAGGCAAGCATGCCGTATGCCTTCTTGATCTGTGGACCTGTACACCTAGATCTCTCTGACTTGTTCTCTTATTTTTGTTCTCCATTTCCCCTTCAGTATTTTTGAAGTATTGTCCCTGATGTAAAGCACAAAATGTGATGGGCAAATGGTGCACAGCAAGATCCCGAAACAGCACTGCGATAATGACCAGATAATCTATCTCCCCCCCCCCTGAAGTACTGTACAGCACTGACAGTCTAATCCTGGCTGATATCTCTGAAATGGAGCTTGAGCCATTTTTAGAAAATTTAAAGAACCCAATTCTTTTTTTCCAATTAAGGGGCAATTTAGCGTGGCCAATCACCTACCCTGCACATCTTTGGGTTGTGGGGGTGAAACCCACGCAGACACGGGGAGAATGTGCAAACTCCACACGGACAGTGACCCAGAGCCGGGATTGCACCCGGGACCTCGGTGCCGTAAGGCAGCAGTGCTAACCACTGCACCACCATGCTGCCCAGGGCTTGAACCATGACCTTATGATTCAAATGATCATGCTCCCCACTGAACAATGGCCGCTGTGCACTGCTTCCAGTCCCGAATCGCATCCCTGTGTACAGAAGGCCTGCTGCTCTGAAGTGGAGCTTTGAGCAATGGGAATTATTGTCGTACGAAGACAGACACATTTCAGTACATATAGAATAAAGCACTATGGTATTCAGCAGTATATTGATATCCAAGCGTCTTTTTCTCCTTGTGATTGAATCATTTTGCTCCCCTTTGAAGGTGAAAATTAAAAAAAAGAGAGTAAATGAACTCTGGAATGAGGGATTATGACAACTATGGCAACTATGGCTCTCTGGGTAGATATGGGACCTTTCCTGGGAGATCCACGTAAGCACCAATGAATTTGTTCATCTTATAGAGGATAAGGAATATGTTTGAGTAAGTGTTTAAGTTCCAGTTTGGTCACTTGCCTGGAGCAATGATTTCAAAAGTGGTTTGGAAATGAACATGTGCTGGGACACTGCTCCATATATTAAGCTAGTGGCATATTTTTAGTTGTGACTAAGTTCTAACCCGCGTCATCTGTCCTAGTTACACTTGATGCTCTAACCTTCAATGGAGCTATATATAGGCCTCTTAGAGAGCACACAATCGTCATTCACCTGGCAGACTAGGCAAATGCTGCTCTTATTCAAGCACAGACTATATAACTGGAATGTCCATTTGATGCCTGAATGGTTTCCATACATACAATGCAAATAAAACAATTAGATTAGATGTGGAACCTTGACCCATCAAAATAAAGGAACAGGCTAATCTGCCAATTAATTTGATGTGGTGTGACATGATAATTAAAGGTCAAAGGTATCAGTAAAATTGAAAGCTGATGCCCTCAACCATACAGGCCAATTTTTAGTACGTCTTTCCCGATTACAGAATCTGTAGCTTCACATCATTAAACAATTGACGTACTCGAACATCCCAGCTTGTGTAATTATCAGAATCCAGCATTAAAAGCTCCATTTGTACTGATTTATTTTTAAGAATTCCTTCTTGGGATGTGGCGCCACTGGCCAGGATTTATTGTCCATCCCTAACTGCCCTTCAGAGTAAAAAAGCAACAGGTTTTTACAAAGCAGAGATTTAACTCGTGACCCGGACTTTGTAGTTAGTAATGACTGGGAAACAGCCAGTACTCGCTGCTATTGCTCCACTAAAAGTGGCAGCGGCTTCTGGAGTCTGCCCATAAGCAGAGTAACATCCAGAAGTTGCTGTCGGTGAATCTAGAGACACGTTTTATAATGTCATTCTAAGATACACCGCCAGGTTTGATCATTAGGCTCTCTGGAGGTGGCTGCTCTTAGCTGGAGAGTAGGGGTGCCTCTGTGTCTCCTGTGTACTGGAAGGGGAAAATTGGCATCCAGTTCAGCCAGGATCGAGAGATATTAGGAACTTAGACCCAGAAATGGTGTCCAAGATGTAGCAGGCAATCTAGGGGCTAAAAAGACTGCTAGCAGCAGAGGTAGAGGGATATGCCCATAGCCTCAGTTACCTTGCCCCATACAGACTTAACCTCGGTCGTGAGAATACACAGGATGATGCATTCAAGATCCATTGTCATTCGGGGCAACCTTGTTTGATTTTTACATTTCTACCCAATTAAAGGGCAATTTAGCATGGCCAATCCACCTACATCCATAATATAATAGATGGGTTTGTTCATCAGCTCCAGGCTTATAATACTAATCTTTTAAAAAATAAGTTTAGAGTACCCAATTATACATATTCTTTTCCAATTAAGGGGCAATTTAGCGTGGCCAATCCACCTACCCTGCATATCTTTGGGTTGTGGGGGTGAAACCCACGCAGACACGGGGAGAATGTGCAAACTCCACATGGACAGTGACCCAGGGCCGGGATTCGAACCCGGGTCCTCAGCGCCGTAGTCCCAGTGCTAACCACTGCACCACATGCAGGCATAATAATAATCTTTAATAATAATCTTTATTAGTGTCACAAGTAGGCTTACATTAACACTGCAATGAAGTTACTGTGAAAAGCCCCTAGTCGCCACATTCCGGCGCCTGTTCGGGTCACAGAGGGAGAATTCAGAATGTCCAATTCACCTAACAGCACGTTTTTTGGGACTGTGGGAGGAAACCAGAGCACCCGGAGGAAACCCACGCAGACACGGGGAGAATGTGCAGACTCCGCACAGACAGTGACCCAAGCCGGGAATCGAACCTGCGACCCTGGTACTGTGAAGCAACAGTGCAAACCACTATGCTGCCCGATATGATTATGATGAACAGTGAACAAATACTCAGCCTTATGAATCTTAGTCTTGAAGGATATATTTGTTATTGCATTTCATTCACTTCACCCAGAAGTAATACCATATTGATTTGTTTTTGCTTGCAGTTATTGGGAAAAAGCTTTGATGCCTCCTCTGGCCTCGGTGAGAATGGAGAGAGAAGTGAACTCCAGGAGGCAAAACGAACCAATTCCAAACATTTTGCAGGATTCCACAAATCGAGGGGACCCCCACTACAGAAATGGACAGGGCGACCCCCGGGCTCACCGGTGCCAAGCCGGCATGTCCAGCAAAGTAGCGACGGGCAAAGACGTGAATGCGCCCAAGTACGTGGGGCACTGGGACAGGGGAGGCCTGGAAGACCTGGAAATATGGGAGTCGAAAGAGAAAAGGGACATGTGCTACATGAGGCCGCAGGAGGCATGGGAAAGCAGCATGAACTTGAGAAGAGGCTGGAATTCTCCCGAGCAGTTCAAAAGGCCACTGGGACATCAGCAAAAGCAGGCTCGTCGACCGCTGCCTCTACTCTATGAGCCAATCGATGAGGAATGGGAGCCCCTGTACATAAGGGATTTGCCCCAATCGCCTCCCCTCAACCAACCCGCTGATTCCAGACAGGCCGAGGTTTATCCATTTTCTAAAGAGCATTGGACAAGAGACCACTGGCCCCACAGAGAAGCTGCCAATCTATCAGACTACACACAGCTTGGCCCCCAGACAGAGCCATCAGAAAGGAGAATTCTTCCATCGCCCAGTAGTTTCGAAGGCAAAGGCTACAAAGAACGCCCCCTGAAACCTCCAAGCTACGAGATGTACTTGCAGATGAAAGTGAGAGCGGATCAGGAGAGGAAAATTGCACAGTTGGAGAACTACCAGAGGAACATGCAGAAAAGTCCAGCTCCTGTTCACAAGACCACCAGCTTTCCAGGCCATTATGAGATGCCTCAATATATGTGCCAGCAAGCATTGGGGGGAGAGAGAAAACCTCAGGGCGGTTATGGTGTTTTCGGATCGAATGTGAAAACCGCATTTCCAGCCAGAAATCCGGACTCATTTGATGGCGAACGAGACCGAATTTATCCCCCAGCTTCAGAACTAGGATTTAAATCTCCACAGGATGGCTTTGCAAACGTGACTGCCGACAGACCCAATTGTTCTCAAGTTAGTAGAAATGAGAAAATGGGCCAGGTCCATCAGAAGAGAAAATGTATCGATCCTGAACGTTATGGTGCACTGGTAACTGAACGAGACCCTGGCACCAGTTATGGTGGCTGGCGCACCATGGATGCATATCTATCTCCCGGAGTTACACAGCGCCCAGGAGATGTGAGCTTCCCACTTTATCACACGTCTGGAAAAAGCGGCAAGGAGAAACAGAAACGATCTGATCTGAAACATGGAGGTATGAAAGCGCCAAATCCACATATTGAATCGGACGGTTGGCTTCAAGACGAGGATATAGAGAACCAGGCGATGAACAGGATGAAGGGGGATGTCCTTCGAAGTAAAAGAGGTGAAGTTGTCTTCTGTCTAATCTCGAGGCCCGATAGCAGTCAGAAGGCCCAGGACCCGAGGTCGCATACACTGCCCAAAGTTGGCAGGAAGTCAGATGTGCCAAGCTGGCCAGATGGGCTTGAGTCACCCCTGTTGACCCAGCGCGAGAGACGCTTTTCTGAGCTTCAAGGTTCTAACTCTGCCAACATGGAGGCAGGAAGACCTCCAGATTGTGTGGAAGCACACGCTTACCCAAGCAAGCAGGAGTTTCATCCAGACACGATGAAATTTAGAAGCGCCAACCATGATATTGAGACACATGGCTGGCGGAATCTGAATTATACTTCAAATTCAGACCACCACTTCAGTGCTGGCAATACGCAGGCACCTGGAGAAAGGACGAGACAGCAGCTTGCTCCTGGAGATGGGGAAGGAATGACAAGGTGGAGAGACCCTGAGAACGCAATGAGAAAAGAGAGATTTGATCAAAGGAGTGCTGAATGGTCAGTGAGTGGTTTGCAGGTAGCGGCGCAAGAGGGTGCCCAGTGGGACAGAGGCTGCAGGAGAAAGGAAATGGGGCTGATGTCGCCCAGTAATAGATGTGGGCCAGACGGCATTGGACATGACAGGATAGTGTCGGCTTTGGAATGGAAGGTACTTGGGAAGCCCCGGTCTGTGAAGAGACAGGCTTGGGATGTTTCGCTGGACGGTGAGCAGCAACACTTTGGCAGCAAACGGCTCACCGTAGCGAATCAGCAGAGAGAAAGGAAGCTTCCAGAATGGAAGGAGCCATTGCGCTCTTCAGTGAGAACAGCTAATCGGTTCAACCGTGAAGGCGTGACACGGGGCCCAGCACACGATGGGGTATTCATTATCGACGCCAGCACTGCAATCGTTAAAGTGGAATACATTCCTTCGCCAAAGAAAGAACGTGTGAGATTCTCATCCCCGATAGAAGTTGAAGGTTTCACAGCTTCACTTGAACAGGATACCCTCCCTGACAGTAGGAAGGCCATTGACTGGAGTGCAACGGGAGACGTAAGTGAGAGAGTGAGAGGGATAGCCCAAGGCATGGCACCATTGAGAGAAATCACTGGCAGCCAATCTAACAGCAGAGATTCTGAGAGCACTAAGAGGGATCTGGAGACAAAGGAAGATCCAATCCCCCCTCCCAAAGTGAAGGAAAGCATGGAGAAAAGGGCCAGTCGTATATTGGGTCTTCCCAATGTGGACACCGATTCCATGGAACTTCTGGTAGAGACGGGGCCTGTGCCAGAGGAGACGCACAGTGAAGTGGCTGGGGAGCTTCCCACAGAGAAGAGGCCAGGACAGTGGATTGCTGACCGTGTGGATGGGTTTGAGAGCAAGATAGGCTGTGATGGGTTGAAAGATCCCGAACCAGCAACTATTGGCACCTTGCAGCCGCTTGGTGTTGCCCCTGACTTACTGGATGAGGCGAGGTTCAATGGAGAGACCGGTGATAAGACCCCTATCCCTGAGGAGAGTCAAACACAGCAAGAAATTTCACAAGACGAAACCTCCTGGGCCCCTGTGGAACCCGGGCCCAGCGCAGAGAATGAGGAAGACTTGGAGCACCCGGGTCTTTGGAAGGATGGCGAGCAGGAAGCTGAGCCAGCTGCTCAGGATCTGCACGACATGGTGTTTGAGTCGCTTTCCCGGATCCGGCGTCACACGGCTCCCGATTCGGAGTCGGATGGTGAAGAGGTGGGGCAGCCCCTCACCCCAGACAAGAGTGAAGAGGGCGAGGTGCTGTCTCCGAGCAGCGGGGGCAGTAGCGCCTCCTCAGACACTGTGATCATGTGCAGCCAGGCAGGCCAGAGTGAGGAAGCACTGGATACAATGGACGGGGAAAGTGATGTCTCCGCTCCAGAACAGGAAGGAAAGGCAGCGAGCCCACAGGAAAACACTGACGATCAGAAGGTGCAACAGTTGGTAGATACAGACTCCAGGACACACCAACACCAGGAGGTGGAAGCAGAAGAATTCTACATGCGAGAGACCTTGCTGAAGGAGCTGTCAGAGGACCAGGGGGAAAGTCTGCCAGGAGATGGCAGTGCCACAAGTACCAACCTCGTAGAGCCATCCAGTGGTGCTGGGAGTCCGGAATGTGCCCAGATGGTGCTTGGAACAGACAACGCGAGCAACTCTGACACTGAAATAGATGGAAGTGACTCTGCAGGTAGGTGACCTCCTGACTGTGAGCTGATTGGAAACAGTAAAGCCGCCATACTCCCAGATGACCATCGCTGCTTTCCCCTTTGAGGGGGAGAGCTGACTGGTGGTGATTTAACTTGAGGATCATCACACCTCAGGCGAGGGTCAAGGTTGAGAAGGCGGAGCCTTCCAGAATAAGTTGATTGAATTGGAGTCTTGTCCCCATTTACAGGACAATATGTGGGTTTTACTGAAAGTAAATCAGAGTGTGTTGGTCGTTACCCCTTCAGCAAAGATTCACCCTTTAGTTTGCCTGAGATTATTAATACACACCACCCTGTACTCACCCCCACCTCCTGTTAGTCTCACTTGACTGTCAGATCTCATACTGAAACCAATTTGACATTTTATTTCCATTCTCATCCAACATATCTGACTGAACTTTGGCTCAGACATCTATATCTCCCTAAATCCCGATTGACGGGTCTTTCTTTTCTTTAATGTAAATTTAGAGTATCCAATTCATTTTTCCAATTAAGGGGCAATTTAGTGTGGCCAATCCACCTACTCTGCACATCTTTGGGTTGTGGGGGTGAAACCCACGCAGACACAGGGAGAATGTGCAAACTCCACATGGACAGTGACCCAGGGCTGGGATTCGAACCTGGGACCTCGGCAGTGCTAACCATTGCGCCACCGTGGCTCCCTCTTGTCTTCCCAAACCTCATTTAATGCAATCGCTCGCGAATTCATCCTGCAATTTCTTTTTACATATCCTATTAAATCTGCTCAAGCTCACTGAACGCCAGGTGAAACTGGACCAGTGTGTTGCATTCAAAATTCACTTTTTCTATTAAACTGCATCCAAATGATCCCACGGGTGATTTCACGGATGGAGTGGCGTCCATTGTACATTTTTGTTTTGGAAAAATATGCTTTAGTCATCAAATATCTAAAAGAACATTACAAAATGACCACCACAGAATGTGCAATGATATTCAAATTATCCGCATAGATCGGAGGTATTTTGATACAGTTGTGACACATGTAATATTTACTGATCACATTGAATGTAAGTCATACAGCCCGAGGCCAGTTGTATGTAGTTTGAGAAGCTGGTTGAATGGACTGTGAATCTTGCCTGTTCTTCGCCTAACTGGTTGCCGAGACAGGCAGCTCATTTATTTTGCTGATATTTTGTTCTCCTTTCCCAATCATTTCCTTAACATTGTGGTTGTTTGTTGGACAGGGGAAAGTGATGCCAAGTGCACTGGCGAGGTAGGTATAGAAGAGATGGAAATCCGGTGCAGTATCAGTAACAAGTGCTGCAACAAAGGAGGAGTAAAAACACTACAGATGTAAGCTTTCCTTTTGCTAGATCGGAATATGCATGCACAGAATGAAGACACTAAATTTAGAGAGGAACACAATTTATGTAAGTCTCTGCAATGGGTCCCATTGTAAATAATTCTGTACAAGGTGGTTTTGGGAGATGTAATGCAAATTACAGATAGGCAGAGATCGCATTGCTGAATCCCATTCCTTACATAATTTCACCAATAATAACCTGTGTTTGGAAAATCCCACTCAATGTATAATGGACCATGTATCATACATTGAAGTATATACATTAGGTAGCAAAATGGACATGAACTCATGCAATACATACTGAAATCTTCAAATTCATGGAAGTGAAATCGCATTCATTGTGGTATAAAAGACATAGTGGGTGTTACCTTGTGTAGGAAATAACACACACACTGAATAATGAAACATGTATCATATATGTTGTGTGGCATTACCACCGTGCTAATTGGGATGGATTTTGAACAGATGTAGCAACTCAAACTGGGCATCCATGAGGAGCTGTGGGCCATCAGCAGCAGCAGAATTGTATCCAACCACAATCTGTAACCTCATGGCCCAGCATATCCCCCACTCTACCATAACCACCAAACCAGGGGATCAACCCTGGTTCAATGAAGAGTGTCAGGAATAATACCAGGCATACTGAAAAATGAGGTGTCAACCTGGTGAAGCTACAACACAGAACTACTTGTGTCAAACAGCATAAGCAGCAAGTTATAGACAGAGCTCAGCGATTCCACAACCAATGATCTAAGCTCTGTAGCCCTGCCACATCCAGCTGTGAATGGTGATGGACAGCTAAACAACTCACTGGAGGCTCCATAAATATCCCCATCCTCAATGATGGAGGAGCCCATCACATCTGCAAAAGACACGGCTGAAGCATTCGCAACAATCTTCAGCCAGAAGTGCCGAGTGGATAATCCATCTCGGCTCCTCCAGAGGTCCCAGCATCACAGATGTCAGTCTTCAGCCAATTTGATTCACTCCACGTGATGTCCAAACGGCTGAAGGCCCTGGATACTGCAAAGGCTCTGGGCCCTGACAATATCCCAGCAATAGTACTGAAGGACCTGTGCTCCAGAACTTGCCCCACCCCTAGCCAAGCTGTTCCAGTCCAGATACAACACTGGTATCTACCCAGCAATGTGGGAAATTGCCCAGGTATGTCCTGTACACAAGAAACAGAACAAATTCAACCCGGCCAATTACTGCCCTATCAGTCTACTCTCCATCATCAGCAAAGTGATGTGAGGAGACATCAACAGCGGCACTTACTCAGCAATAACCTGCTCACTGACACTCAGTTTGGGTTCCTCCCAGGGTCACTCAGCTCCTGACCTCATTACAGCCTTGGTTCAAACATGGACAAAAGAGCTGACTGCCAGAGGTGAGGTGAGAGTGACTGTCCTTGACATCAAGGCAGCATTTGACCGAGTGTGGCATCAAGGAGCCCCAGCTAAACTGGAGTCAATTATGCCACTGGTTGTGAAAGGTCTGAAACATGCTTCTAGATACTGCCGTCTCCTTCCCCAAGGCCACACGGCTGTGAATATAGCCACAGCCAAGGACAGACAGTCAGCTACCTGGACCTATCCCTTATTTATATGTACTCACAGACCATTGATAGCCATCATTGTTTCTCTTAACCTTAAAGTAAAAGTAAAGTTGCCACAGTCCCAGATGACCATAGGCTGCTTTCCCCTGTGAGGGGGGGAGAGCTGACTGGTGGTGGTTTAACCTGAGGGTCACCACACCTCAGGCGAGGGGCAAGGTTGAGAGGGCGGATGTACAGTTGTGCAGTCTTTAAAAATAAACTGCAGGATTTAAAGTTTATGAAGATTAAGATCAAGGTATAATTTATATTCCAAACCGAATTCCACATTTCTGCTCAGTCTGGCGATCGATCGTTTGAGACCACCTATTGCCAGAATAAATCAGCTTGGTTCGTGTATTGAATGCTCACTGCTGGAAGCAGGGGGGAGTGTAACAAAATAAAAGACATTTAATACAAAATTTGCAAGAGCACGCTTAAACCTATTTATCCAGTCACACTTTCTCGGCCTAAAATGCCCGTAAGAAGTCTGACAACACCAGGTTAAAGTCCAACAGGTTTGTTTCAATCACTAGCTTTCGGAGCACTGCTCCTTCCTCAGGTGAATGAAGAGGTATGTTCCAGAAACATATATATAGACAAAGGCAAAGATGAAAGACAATGCTTTGAATGCGATGCCACTCGAACAGACAGTGACCCAGTGTGGAATCGAACCTGGGACCCTGGCACTGTGAAGCCACAGTGCTAACCACTATGCTACTGTGCTGCCCTAATCAGAGAAACTTGCTTCACTGTCTCTGGGGCGATCTCTTACAAATATATCTCCAGAGTCACGGTGAAAGTATTAGACAGCCTGATAATTTAGAGTTAATGAAGTATTTGCTGTGACTTAATCGATCTGAACCAATTGAAGCCATGTTAGTTCCGACTTTCGTTTTAAAGTATTATCTTAACCCTTGAAGTAATTGCAATTGATCAGGATGTAGAGACTGTGCTTTGTGCTATTACCAATCCTTTGGTTTTCGATGTAAAGGTTCTTATTGTAACATGCGCACTTGGATGCTGTGAAGTTACATTTGAAATTGACTTGCGTCTTAAGTTTGTTTGATGTTTGACACAATCTTTCCTGAAGATTTTCAATTCACATTCGCTTAATTTCTGGATAGAATAGAACTTTATTGTCCATACAAAAATGGAAATTTGTCTCTGCATTCACTTCTAATATAACGTATAAAATAAAGTTGCCATAGTCCCAGATAATCACCATACCTCAGGCGAGGGGCAAGGTTGAGAAGGCAGGGCCGTCATGAATAACCTCAGTCGGGACGGGAATTGAACCCACGCTGCTGGCCTCGCTCTGCGGCACCAAACAGCTGTCCAGTCAATTCCCGTACCGGCTGAGGTTACTCATGAACCCCGCTTTCTCAACCTTGCCCCTCGCCTGACGTGTGGTGATCCTCAGGTTAAACCACCACCAGTCAGCTCTCCCCCTCAAAGGGGAAAGCAGCCGATGGTCATCTGGGACTATGGCCACTTTAATATAACATATAGATTGCCACACTGATGTGATATTTCAGTGATTTATGCGAAACATAACAAGTTAAGCTGCTGTACAGATTTCAACTGTGCTGGAGACATCAAGTATTTGTGTTGACAAAAGGGTTCATTCACACCCGACTAGAAGGCTGAAGAGAAAACCATAGCTCTCTATCTGACTGAATGGGCAACACATCATTTAGTGCACTAACCCGAGATCCTGAACGTCTCGGGGTCTCATCCCTTATTTGTGCAAAGTTTTAAAAAATAAATTTAGAATACCCAATTCTTTTATTTTTTCCAATTAAGGGATAATTTAGCGTGGCCAATCCACCTACCCTGCGCATCTTTGGGTTGTGGGGGTGAGACCCACACAGACACGGGGAGAATGTGCAAACTCCACACGGACAGTGACCCGGGGCCGGGATCGAAGCTGGGTCCTTGGCGGCGTGAGGCAGCAGTGCTAACCACTGCACCACCGTGCTGCCCTATTTGTGCAAAGTTAGGTGCCTCGAATCAGTTACAGCCAGAAACAGCGCAAAATGACGGACTCTCTTTGGACGAGGCAGATGATGAATCAGTTGAGATATTTTTAGTTCCAGTGTAACCCTTGCTGTAATGTACATGTAGGAAGATGGAGGAGAGAACGGGGTTCAGCTAAACTGTAACACCCTCACTTCCCATTCATTACCTTGACTTGTTACTATTTTGTTGAAATGTCATCCTATAAACTTTGTATGCAAATGAACTAGTCATACATGTATATATAAAAGATATGTTCATATCACAATACATTATTTCTCCCCAAAATAGCTTGTGGTGTCTATTTATTGATGATTTATTTATTGATTATTTATCAGATTGCGATCGGATTCCTGGTGCTGAAAGTTTATAAAACTATAGTAGGCAGCAGGGTAGCATGGTGGTTAGCATAAATGCTTCACAGCTCCAGGGTCCCAGGTTCGATTCCCAGCTGGGTCACTGTCTGTGTGGAGTCTGCACGTCCTCCCCCTGTGTGCGTGGGTTTCCTCCGGGTGCTCCGGTTTCCTCCCACAGTCCAAAGATGTGCGGGTTAGGTGGATTGGCCATGCTAAATTGCCCGTAGTGCCCTAATAAAAGTAAGGTTAAGGGGGGGGTTGTTGGGTTACGGGTATAGGGTGGATACGTGGGTTTGAGTAGGGTGATCATGGCTCGGCACAACATTGAGGGCCGAAGGGCCTGTTCTGTGCTGTACTGTTCTATGTTCTATGTTCTAAAACCTCTTTAGTGGAACTATCCAATCCAGCTCATTGGTCATGAAGGGAAGCATTTAGTCACTTCCTTTTGAATGCGACGATTGAACCTATTTCCCTTTCAGCCAGTTGATTCTAGATCTCAACAACTTAATGTGTTTAAAATATAATAGCTCATGTCACCTCTGGTTCCTTTGCCAATCGCCTTCAATCTGGTGTCCTGTGGTCACTCATCCTTCTGCCATTGGAAACCCCTTATTTACTCGATCATAACCTGTCAGGGTTTTGAAAGCCTTGAGTAAATCACCTCTTTACCTTCTCTACGAAAGGAGACTACTTGTAGCCAGATCGCACAACGTTGTTATTCTCCAAAAGACAGTTTTCTCAGATTATGATTGGGAGAAGACCCACAGAATTATAGGATTGTAGAAACCCTACAATGCAGAAGGAGGCCATTCAGCCCATCGAGTCTGCACCAACCCTCCGAAAGAGCACCCTACCTAGGCCCACTCCCCCACGCTATCCCCGTAACCCCTGAACCCCAACTAACCTGTACACCTTTGGACACTAAAGGGCCAAAAGACCATAGGAGCAGAATTAGGCCACTCGGCCCATCGAGTCTGCTCCGCCATTCAATCATGGCTGATATTTTTCTCATCCCCATTCTCCTGCCTTCTCCCCATAACCCCTGATCCCCTTATTAATCAAGAACCTTTCTATCTCTGTCTTAAAGACACTCAGTGATTTGGCCTCCACAGCCTTCTGCAGAAAAGAGTTCCACAGATTCACCACCCTCTGGCTGAAGAAATTCCTCCTCATCTCTGTTTTAAAGGATCGTCCCTTTAGTCTGAGATTGTGCCCTCTGGTTCTAGTTTTTCCAACAAGTGGAAACATCCTCTCCACGTCCACTCTATCCAGGCCTCGCAGTATCGTACGTTTCAATAAGATCCCCCCCCTCATCCTTCTAAACTCCAACGAGAACAAACCCAGAGTCCTCAACAGTTCCTCATACGACAAGTTCTTCATTCCAGGGATCATTCTTGTGAACCTCCTCTGGAGCATTTCCATGGCCGGCACATCCTTCCTTAGATACGAGGCCCAAAACTGCTCCCAATACTCCAAATGGGGTCTGACCAGAGCTTTATACAGCCTCAGAAGTACATCCCTGCTCTTGTATTTATCATGGCCAATCCACCTAACCTGCACATCTTTGGACTTTGGGAGGAAACCGGAGCACCCGGAGGAAACCCACGCACACACGGGGAGAACGTGCAGATTCCACACAGACAGTCACCCAAGGCTGGACTTGAACCCGCGTCCCTGGCGCTGTGAGGCAGCAGTGCTAACCACTCTGTCACCGTGCCACCTATAATAATAATCTTTATTAGTGTCACAAGTAGGCTTACATTAACATTGCAATGAAGTTACTGCAAAAATCCCCTAGTCGCCACATTCTGGCGCCTGTTCAGGTACACAGAGGGAGAATTCAGAATGTCCAATTCACCTAACAGCACGTCTTTCGGGATTTGTGGGAGGAAACCGGAGCACCCGGAGGAAACCCACGCAGACACGGGGAGGACGTGCAGACTCCGCACAGACAGTGACCCAAGCCGGGAATCGAACCTGGGACCCTGGAGCTGGGAAGCAACAGTGCTAGCCACTGTGCTATCGTGCTGACCTCACGCCCCAGAAGGAGATGTTTAAGAGCAGCAAAACTCCCAAGTCTCGTTGCGAGTAAATTCATTTTGATCCGAGAAAAACTGCAGAGGAAAAGGGTTGATGCTGTAGGAATTCCAATAGATGGCGATATTGTACTGCTCAGACAGGAGCTGCCAAGGAATTGGCATCTCCTGCCACCTTGTGGTAGATTGGGAACTATGGCAAATTATTGCCACATTGTGGGTATTAGTAATTATTTCTAATGGTGTAAAGCAGAGGGATTTCTTTGTACAGAAAAAAATAAGTAAAATGACTAAGATTAATCTATTTCAATGTTTTCTTCCAGTTTATTGCTCTTTTGAAGACATCTGATCTGTAGAATTGGGCTGTAGATCAGCCTTGGTCTAACTGAATGTGGGAACAGGTTTGAGAGGCTGAAGGGCCTCCATCTTTTCTGATGTTCTCCTCCTGGGATCTGATTCCACAACTGGTGGAAGTCCTCCTGAACCTCATGCAAGTGGCCATTCTTGACGTGTGAGGTTACACATCCAAAGGGGTCACTTCCCAGAACTGCACTGATGTCAGAGCATGGGGGCCGGAGATTCCACGTGGCACGCTCGAATGTCCCGCGGAAAACTCGATCTTCCTGTGCCACACTCACACACCTGCCTTTTCCAGCAGCGGGCAAACTTCAGGATGGCAAACGATCCTTGACTTCACAACTGGGCCCAGTCTGGCAATTGGAGCCTCATTAGTTAGTTCAAACTAACTGTTTGGGCTGGGTGGGGAGCCTAAGAAAGAGCCTAAAAATTTTTTAAATAAATAAATTTAGAGTACCCAATTCATTTTTTCCAATGAAGGGGCAATTTAGCGTGGCCAATCCACCCTCCCTGCACATCTTTAGGTTGTGGGGGTGAGACCCACGCAAACACGGGGAGAATGTGCAAACTCCACACAGACAGTGACCCAGAGCCGGGATCGAACCTGGGACCTCAGCTCCGTGAGGCAGCAGTGCTAACCACTGCGCCACCGTGCTGCCCGTAGAAAGAGCCTACAAATGAGAGTGAGATCTCCCAGGAGCAGAATTTGGAGTCACTTCTACACACAAAAGCAATTGATGCCGGATGAATTGTTTATTTTCAATCGGAGACCGATAAATCCTTTGGTCACTATACATAATAAGGGATATGGGATAAAGGCAGGTTTGTGGAGTCAGATAGGTCTCATGGAACAGAAGTGAAGGTTTGAGGGACGAAATGGCCTCCTCCTCTCCCTATACTGCCTGTCTGGATAAAGAATGTCAGACAATAACATTGCTTTAAACGATTCTGTGACTTAAGTTTGTATTCAAGGCTTTCAAATACCTTTGACTTGATGGGTTTGATTTGGAAGCTATTGAAGATTAGCTCTCTGGGCGTCTCCTCGACAGCATTTCTATCAAGCACACACATACATTTAAGAAGGGGCAATGCAGTACTGTAGGGTGGTCATTACTATACATGAGTGGGTTACTTAGTAACTTTAGCTTCACTATTAATGAGCTGCAACAGCTAGCTCCTATTCAGCGGATTATTTTCACCACGCCTGCTGCTTAGGTCACTTCACTTGACTGATCTAATGAAAGTAAATTGAAGCCAGCGGAGCTCTGGGGTAGAGTTTTTGGACCTACGGAGCAAATGTTCGGAGAAAATGATTCTTAAAGTTCCCCTCAGAAGCCACTTTTAACGAGCAGAGTCCTCACGCAAAGGCAGAAGAAAGAAATCATTGTTATGCCACAAACCTGTTGGCATTAGCAATTATTGTGCACGCGCGTTTGCATATATCGCCTTCAGCAAACACTTCTTGTACAATAATAAGGATTTTAGATGGTTGAGATCAGAACTCTTCGAGACACAGTGACCACATGCAAGTCTCGACCTTAAATGATGTCCAAGTGGTCTGTTGGACTGCTCCATCTGGACTTGTGGACCTGGTTATAGGGGTGTAGCAACTGTTGTAGTGCTACGAAGGCACTTCCATTTCAGATTTGACAAATACATGGCCCAAATGACAGATTTTTATGCTCTGTCAAGTTGGGAACAGGAATTTTTGTGGCTCTCTCTTTTCTATTGTCTGTGGACAAAATGGAGGAGCAGTTTCCCCATTCACCCATTTCCCCTCTGTGGTTAAGAGGCAAGAGACTGGGGAACATTTCCCAATAGGCATCTGTGCTCGGTCCGGCTGCCAAACCTGAAATCAGAATAGTTTCTGTCTTGCAAAAACAAAGTGCAGAGCGAATTGTTTCCATGACAGTAATGGCAGCACGGTAGCACAGTGGTTAGCACTGTTGCTTCACAGCTCCAGGGTCCCAGGTTCGATTCTGGCTTGGGTCACTGTCTGTGCGGAGTCTGCACATCCGCCCCGTGTCTGCGTGGGTTTCCTCCGGGTGCTCCGGTTTCCTCCCACAAGTCCCGAAAGACGTGAAGGTTAGGTGGATCGGCCATGATCAATTGTCCCTTAGTGAACAAAAAAGGTTGGGTGGGGTTATTGGATTATGGGGATAAGGTGGAGGTGTGGGCTTAGGGTGCTCTTTCCAAGGGCCGGAGTTGACCCGATGGGCCGAATGGCCTCCTGCACTGTAAATTCTATGAAATGGAGGGGGGAGGAACTGGCCTGTGGCAGGTGCTGCCACCTGCTGGGTGCAACCTGTGTGTGAACAGTGCGGCCAATTGTACCACTCCAGCCATCCTGGCTGAATTTACTAAACTTGGCCTGGGCTGGATACTATGTTACGTGCCAAGGAACCTAAGCCTTTGTGAAAGTGAATCAGGTTTGAGGGGGAAGTATTTCAGTGAGCAGTCATCGTAGTCCCAGGACATGGCTGCGGGAGTTTCTCAGGGCAGCACCCTCGACCCAGCCACCTTTAACTGCTGGACCTTCCGTCCACCGTGAGGTCAGGAGTGGGACGACTCACTGGCGACTGACTCTACAGTATTCAGCCAGAACTCCTCTGAAAATGAACAACCCATTGCCAGCTCACTGGTGTGGACACTGTCCGCATTTGTCCTGACGAGTGGCAGGCGACATTTGCCCCCAATGCCAGGCAATGACCATCACAGACGAGAGTCAATGGCATCCCCCTTGATGTCTAACAGCGTCACTGCCCCAGAGGGCCTGACCATTAATGGCGTGTGAGTTACTATTTATCCAGGTGCTTATGTAGATCAACCGTGCCAACACTTTGAGAACAAGCAAAGTGGAAGATTTATCGTGTTGCTGGTTGTGGGATCTTGCTGTGCGCAGATTGGCTGCTGCATTTCGTACACTAACAGTGAGTTCTAAAGTACTTCACTGGACTTTCCGAAGTGCGTCACAGCCAGAGGTTGCGTTAGAATTGCAAATGATTTTTTTCCAGCTTAGCCTGATCATGTTCACACTTGATAGGCACATGGATACACTTCCCACCAGACCAGACTGGGTACAGGGCAGCAGAATGCAACTTCGTGAACCCGTGACCTTTGGGCTACTAGTCCAGGATGGTAACCACTGGGGGCTACAGGCATTGATGCAGCTGGAGGTCAAGGCAGTGGAGGCACGAACTTTCTTTGCATCAGAGTGTGATATAAGGCCCCACAGTCAGCGCTAGTAGAATAGGACAAGGGTAATAGGCATTAATACAACCATCCAAAACACGCAAACAGAATATGACAACACATGATTGAAAGAGGTAAACCTGGTCTTTATGTGACTCCCATCCCACACCAGAGGGTTGACTCACTGTTGTTGGGGTAACTGGTTGGCCGAACTGACGTCAGGATCTGTTTGAGAGCAATTTGCCTCTCACTGTACCCGAGATCTGTTTTAGAGCAATTTGCCTCTCACTGTACCCGAGATCTGTTTTAGAGCAATTTGCCTCTCACTGACCCGAGATCTGTTTTAGAGGATTTCGCCTCTCACTGTACCCGAGATCTGTTTTAGAGCAATTTGCCTCTCACTGTACCCGAGATCTGTTTTAGAGGATTTCGCCTCTCACTGTACCCGAGATCTGTTTTAGAGCAATTTGCCTCTCACTGTACCCGAGATCTGTTTTAGAGCAATTTGCCTCTCATTGACCCGAGATCTGTTTTAGAGCAATTTGCCTCTCATTGACCCGAGATCTGTTTTAGAGGATTTCGCCTCTCACTGTACCCGAGATCTGTTTTAGAGCAATTTGCCTCTCACTGTACCCGAGATCTGTTTTAGAGCAATTTGCCTCTCATTGACCCGAGATCTGTTTGAGAGCAATTCACCTCTCACTGACCCGAGATCTGTTTTAGAGGATTTCGCCTCTCACTGTACCCGAGATCTGTTTTAGAGCAATTTGCCTCTCATTGACCCGAGATCTGTTTGAGAGCAATTCGCCTCTCACTGACCCGAGATCTGTTTTAGAGCAATTTGCCTCTCACTGTACCCGAGATCTGTTTTAGAGCAATTTGCCTCTCACTGACCCGAGATCTGTTTTAGAGCAATTTGCCTCTCACTGACCCGAGATCTGTTTTAGAGAAATTTGCCTCTCACTGACCCGAGATCTGTTTTAGAGAAATTTGCCTCTCACTGACCCGAGATCTGTTTGAGAGCAATTCGCCTCCAGCTGGCCTCAGGATCTATTTCAGGGCAATTAGTCTCTAGCTGACCTCGGCATCTGTTTTGGAGCAGTTTGCTTCCAATTGACCTCCGGATCTGTTTGTGAAAAATTTGGTAATATTAGCCTGTCAAGGCAAGATGAGAATTTGTTTTCTTCTGAGTAAAGCTCCAATAACATAATTGAAGGAAGACCACAGTTAATTGAGAGGAGTTCAAGGCAAGTCTTACTTTCCAAATAACATAACTTTTAAAATGTGTTTCCAGTATAGATATACAACCCAAGAAATAGTTAAATTAATGGAAATTTGCAGATGGCAGAAAAATAATCTATTTTAGACACACTGTTCTTCCACTGGCTCCCAGCAGAAATTAATGTTTATCCCTGCATCTACAAATTAATAACAAGTTTCAAATTGGATACTTTCCAGTTGCTGAGAGTGGCCAATATTTGTTGTGGAAATCTGTCTTTTATTTTCATTTCTCCTTTCCCAAAGTGCAGGATTGTCTTTGAAAGTACACCCAAAACCTCCTTGCTGATTAATCCCTTAAAGGGAATGTTAGAACATAAGAACTAGGTGCAGGAGTAGGCCATTCAGCCCCTCAAGCCTACTCTGCCATTGAATAAGGCTACCTCGCTTCCACTTTCCTGGCTGCCTCCCATCTCCCTTAGTTAATTCAGTGTCCAAAAATCTATTCAGCTCTGTCTTAAATACACTCAATGAATGAGCGTCCATAATCCTCTGGGGTAGAGAATTTCAAAGATTCACAACACTCTGATTGAAGACATTTCTCCTCACGCCTCACGGTAGCATGGTGGTTAGCATCAATGCTTCACAGCTCCAGGGTCCCAGGTTCGATTCCCGGCTGGGTCACTGTCTGTGTGGAGTCTGCATGTCCTCCCCGTGTGTGCGTGGGTTTCCTCCGGGTGCTCCGGTTTCCTCCCACAGTTCAAAGATGTGCGGGTTAGGTGGATTGGCCATGCTAAATTGCCCGTAGTGTAAGGTTAATGGGGGGATTGTTGGGTTACGGGTATACAGGTTACGTGGGTTTAAGTAGGGTGATCATTGCTCGGCACAACATCAAGGGCCGAAGGGCCTGTTCTGTGCTGTACTGTTCTATGTCCTCATCTCAATCCAAAATGGCCGACCTCCTTGCTCTAGGGAGAAGACAGCCTCTCAGCATTCACTCCACGAAGCCCCCTCAGAATCTTCGACGTTTCAATGAGATCCAGGCATTCTCAGTGCACCTGACTTAATCACTCATCATCGGACAACCTTCTCTCATTTCCAGGAATTAGTTTAGCCGCCTTCATTGTTTTTTTTTAGGAATCCAGGTTGACACTGTGGTGACTTTTTGCCATTTTCCTGTCCAAGTTCGACATCCTCGAATGAGCTGATGGTAAGAATTCAATATGGAAGTTCTCTATCGATCAAACATTAGTCTGAAAACTTTGAATGGATGTTCTTTTCAAGGTCATGCAAGATATATTGGAACATGCGATGGAGGTGCACGGTAGCATAGTGGTTAGCACTGGTGCTTCACAGCCCCAGGGTCCCGGGTTCGATCCCCGGCTTGGGTCACTGTCTGTGCGGAGTCTGCACGTTCTCCCCGTGTCAGCGTGGGTTTCCTCCGGGTGCTCCGGTTTCCTCCCACAAGTCCTGAAAGACGTGCTGTTAGGTGAATTGGACATTCTGAATTCTCCCTCTGTGACCCGAACAGGCGCCGGAATGTGGCGACTAGGGGCTTTTCACAGTAACTTCATTGCAGTGTCAAACTAAGCCTATTTGTGACACTAAAGATTATTAAAAAAAAGGGTAAATGTAATGACAGTACAGAGGAGGTTCACAAGAATGATTCCAGGGATAAAGAACTGTAGCTATGAGGATATATTGGAGAGGTTGGGACTATTTTCTTTAGAGAAAGAAGGCTGAAAGGAGACTTAATAGAGGTTTTCAAGATACTGAGGGATATGGACAGAGTAAATAGTAAGAAACTATTCCCACTCCAGAGTATCAAGTTCTAGACATCCCAGGTTTACAATAATGGGCAAAAGGAGTAGGAGTGATGCAAGGGAAATATTTTTCACCCAGAAGGTGGTTTGGAGTCTGGAACAATCTTCCTGATTGGGTGGTGGAGGCAGATTTGATCCAGGTATTCACAAGGGAATTGGATTGTTATTTTGAAAAGAGAGAATGTACAAGGTTATGGGGATAAGGCAGGGAGTGGGACTGGATAGAATGCTCTTTCAGAGAGCTAGTGCAGGCTCGATGGGCCAAATATCCTCCTACTGCTCTTTAAAGATTCTGTGATGTGGTGAAGCAGATTGGGAAGGTCTCAAAACCGGTCTCTGGCCTGTCCTGACTTCATATGTGGAGGCTGCAGCTTTGCCTCAGTTAATCCTGGTTCGAGAGGGCAAGAGGGCAAGAGTCATGGTTCAACTGCTGATTGACCCAACTGCCGTCCAACCTCAGTGCCAAGTACTGGATTGGGAAGAGGAGAGGCGAGGGTCAAACAAATCTCAATCAAAATGAAGATTGCTGGTGTTGGGGAAGGGAATACCTTTCCACTTTTGGTACTGAGTACTTCAGATCTGGTACTCAAAACACTCAAACACAGTGGCTTCACCCAAACTCTGGCCATTTGCTTTTTTGTTCGTTGATGGGGTTGCTGGCTAGGCCAGCATTTATTGCCCATCCCTAATTTCCCTTGACAAAGTGGCGGTGAGCTGCCTTCTTGCCCATGTAGCGTAGGTACACCCATTGTGCTGTTAGGGAGGGAATTCCAGGATTTTGAGAGTAGAGGAACAGTGATATATTCCCAAGTTTGGAGGGGAATTTGCAAGTGGTGGTGTCCCCACGTACCTGAGATTGCAGGTTTAAAACGATCCAAATTCAGATTTAAAATCAGTCCAATTGCATAATGTTGCTCCTTCCTAGTTTATCCTGCCTATTGCCTTTCGCGATCATTGTTTTCTAATGCTGTGTTTCTGAGCATACTTATGACTTGAGCTCAGCACAGAATCATGAATTCCAGCATACGGTCTATAAGACCATGTGATGAATGTTATCAGTAGCTGATATAATGGTACCTTACCTTTAATGCATTGGCCCTTTAAGACCGGGCTTGGAACCCTGGGGGACTCCGCCTCTGGCTCCGCCCCCAGGAAACGGTATATAAGTTAAGGCTCACTCAGGCCACATGTGATGAGCACACTTCTCGGCTGCTGTACAGTTCTCAGATTATTAAAGCCTTTGAATCATCTATCTTCTCTCCTGTGTCGTGATTGAGGGGATCTCAGACCATAAGACATAGGAGCAGAAATAGGCCATTCAGCCCAACGAGCCTGCTCCGCCATTAAATGTGATCATGGCTGATTTAACATTATTCTCAACTCCAATTTCCGCCTTATCCCCATAACCCTTGATTCTCCTACTGATTAAAAATCTGTCTCTCTCAGCCGTGAACATAGTTAACAACCCAGCCTCTACAGCTCTCTGCGGTAAAGAATTCCACAGATTCACTCCCCTCTGAGAAAAGAAATTCTTCCTCATCTCTGTCTGAAATGGGCGACCCCTCACCCTGAGATTCTGCCCTCTGGTCCTAGACTCTCCCACAAGTGGAAACAACTTTGCTGCATTGACCCTGTCAAACCCCCTGAGAATCCGATATGTCTCAATAAGGTCACCTCTCATTCTTCTAAACTCCAATTAGTACAGACACAACCTACTCAACCTCTCCTCATAAGAAAATCCCTCCACACCCGAGATCAACTGAGTGAACCGTCTCTGGACTGCCTTCAATGCCAGTATATCTTTCCTGAGATAAGGAATGCCAGTATATCTGCCCTGAGATAAGGAATGTCAGTATATCTGCCCTGAGATAAGGAATGCCAGTATATCTGCCCTGAGATAAGGAATGCCAGTATATCTGCCCTGAGATAAGGAATGTCAGTATATCTGCCCTGAGATAAGGAATGTCAGTATATCTGCCCTGAGATAAGGAATGCCAGTATATCTGCCCTGAGATAAGGAATGTCAGTATATCTGCCCTGAGATAAGGAATGTCAGTATATCTGCCCTGAGATAAGGAATGCCAGTATATCTGCCCTGAGATAAGGAATGCCAGTATATCTGCCCTGAGATAAGGAATGTCAGTATATCTGCCCTGAGATAAGGAATGTCAGTATATCTGCCCTGAGATAAGGAATGCCAGTATATCATGGTAGTGTAATTGTAATGTTGCTGGTGTAGTAATCCAGACACACGAGCAAATGCTCCAGAGTCATCACTTCAAATCCCATCACAGGGGAGTTTGAATTCAGTTAATTAACAAAATTATTTAAAAGGCTAGTAGTGGGTTAATGTTAAAATATTCACCTGGTTCAGTAATGTGGAGGAAATCTGCCACCCTTATCTGCTCTGGCCTACACATGATTCCAGATTCACAGCAATGTTGTTGATTCTTAACTGCCCTCTGAAATTAATAAGAGACGCAAAGCTGGGTGGGAGGGTGAGCTGTGAGGAGGATGCAGAGATCCTTCAGTGTGATTTCCACAAGTTAAGTGAGTGGGGAAATGAATGGCAGATGCAGTATCATAGAACATACAATGCAGAAGAAGGCTATTTGGCCCATCGAGTCTGCACTGACCCACTTAAGCCCTCACTTCCACCCTATCCCAATAACCCCTCCTAACCTTTTTGGTCACTTAGGGCAATTTATCATGGCCAATCCAATTAACCCGCACATCTTTGGACTGTGGGAGGAAACCGGAGCACCCGGAGGAAACCCACACAGACACTGGGGGAACATGCAGACTCCGCACAGATAGTGACCCAGCATGGAATCGAACCTGGGACCCTGGCGCTGTGAAGCCATACTGCTATCCACTTGTGCTACCGTGCTGCCCTATAATGTGGATAAATGTGAGGTTACCTACTTTGGTAGCAAAAACGAGAAGGCAGATTGTTATCTGAATGGTTATACATTGAGAGACGGGAATGTGTAACGTGACCTGGGTGTCCTCGTACACCATTCACTGAAAGTAAGCATGCAGCTACAGCAGGCAGTAACTGGTGGGGTACTGCATGGAACGGTGCTGGGATCCCAGTTTATCCAGTTTGGTAATAATAACAACAGGAAGGTAGATTATAATCTGTGTGGCTATAGACTGAGAGAGGGGAGTGTGCAGCGGGACCTGGGTGTCTTTGTGAACCATTCACTGAAAGTAAGCGTGCAGGTACAGCAGGCAGTAAAGAAGGCTAATGGTATGTTGGCCTTCATAGCGAGAGGGTTTGAGTACAGGAGCAGGAATGTGTTGCTGCAATTGTACAGGGCCTTGGTGAGGCCACACCTGGAATATTGTGTGCAGTTTTGGTCTGAGGAAAGATGTTCTTGTGATAGAGGGAGTGCAACAAAGGTTCCTGCGATGGTGGGAGTGACATATGAGGAGAGATTGAGTTGGTAAGGATTATATTCGCTGGAGTTTAGAAGAATGAGGGGGGAATCTCATAGAAACCTCTAAAATTCTAACAGGACTGGACAGGGTAGATGCAGGAAGGATGTTCCCGATGGTGGGTGTGTCCAGAACCAGGGGTCACAGTTTGAGGATACGGGGTAGACCATTTAGGACAGAGATGAGGAGAAATCTCTTCACCCAGTGAATGGTCGCCCTGTGGAATTTGTTACCACAGGAAGTAGTTGAGCCAAAACATTTAGATATAGCACTATGAAACAGTTAGATAGAGCACTTGATGCGAAGGGGATCGAAGGATATGGGAGGAAGGCAGGAAGAGGCTATTGAATTGGATGATCAGCCATGATCATAATGAATGGCAGAGCAGGCTCAAGGGGCCGAATGGTCTCCTCCTGCTCCTATTTTCCATGTTTCTATGAAATGGCCTCATGGAACCACTTATTTGTATCCAACCGCTACAGGGGAAGGGGAGAGGGGATAAAACACAGTGGGTGAACTTGCACCACTTGGATTACAGTCATTCTCAAAGGCAATTGGGGCTGGACAATAAGTGCTGGCCTTTACAGTGATGTTCACATCCCAGGAAAGGATAGAAGGAAAATGCCAGAGCAACAGTTCTGAATCTCAAACACCAAAGAGAATTAAATATGTTTCCTAACGTGTTAAAAATCTTTGTATAAAATCACCGCTTAAATATTCGCACAACTGCTAAGGTCAGACATTCATCTTTCCCCGCCTTTAAAAACTGCTCCTCAATAAAAGATCAAACCACTGGTTGGAATTAGCTACATAAATTAGCGAGCTTTACGTATGTGCCATGCAGTGAGCTCCTGTGTCGCAGCCAACTGCAAAACCACAGCAGGAAATCTACGAGATTTGGTAACATGTCCTTGGACCTGAAGCATGTGCTGGAACCGTCTCACCCTGTTAGACCTCAAGGACTGGTTTTCATTTGTACGCCTGCATTTTACTCAACAATATAAATCATTTTGTTTGCTGGTTCTCCACTCGGAGCATATGGTGGATGACAAAAAAAAAAGAAGTGTCCAAAAATGAGCCAATGTTCAACAAAGTGCGATTGAATGTTGGTGAGTCTGGAGTGGGTGGGCTTCACCCTTTCATACCACAGATATCTGTTACAGTGGGGGCAGCGGAGAAGCTCTTACTTTGCAAGGAGAGACAATATGAAACAAGAGGTAAAATTGGGGGTGAAGGAGCAAACGGACTTGAATGTATTTGTGTATTGATCATTGAAGGTGACAGGACAGGTGGAGAGAGCAGTTAGTAAAACATGCTGCCCTGGGCTTTATTAATAGGGACTTAGAGTACAAGAGCAAGGAGGTCATACTGAACTTCAAAAAGATACTCCCCAGTGAGATTCGGCATAGATGGATCAAAATGCTGATGCATTCAGTGAGCTTCTTGTTGTCCATATCTTTTGGGTGCGTTTTTGTCCTGTCGATTTGTGTCCTCGTGCATTTTTATTGGACCACTGCAAGCACGGTTCATTAGAATTGGAAATAAGTATGGAACAACTGGGGTGAACACATAAATACTAGACATCAGTTTATGAGTGAGAAAGGTTAATCATACGATGGACCCGGAGGATTTGACCTGAAACTGGGAGAATCAGTATTTGTTGAAATTCTGATGAATGGTCTCACCCAGGATGTTAACTTATCTCGCTCGCTCTCTGACCCTGTTTTTAATTGACATTTTTGTTTTCATCTCATTACCTGGATTCTCATCTCACTAGACTAACTTCCAACTGGAGTAGGTGGAGAGCTCGATCCTCCACCTCAAGATGTTATCGTTTTTGATCTTGTGTGTTGTTAAACATGAAGGCAACCGACCGTTGGTCAATGAGGAGATTGAATCTCCTGCTGGCCAGGTAATGCCTCCAATGCTGCACAGCTTCAACGATGGCTTGGGCCTCCTTCTCGACGGAGGAACGCCGAATTTCGGAGGCATGGAGGGTGCAGGAAAAGAATGCCATGGGCCTGCCTGCCTGGTTGAGGGTGGTGGCCAGAGTGACGTCTGATGCATCGCTCTCGACCTGGACGGGGAGCATCTAGTCGACCGCGTGCATCGCGGCCTTGGCGATGTCGGCCTTGATACGGTTGAAGGCCTGGTGAGCCTCAGCCGTCAGTGGGAAAGCGGTGGAGTGAATGAGTGGGCGGGCCTTGTACGTGTAGTTTAGGACCCACTGGGCGTAATACGAAAAGAACCCCAGGCATCGTTTGAGGGCCTTGGGGCAGTGGGGGAGGGGGAGTTCCATGAGGGGTGCATGCGATCGGGGTCGGGCCCAAGACCTCCGTTCTGGACTACAGAGCCAAGGATGGCTAAGCGGTTGGTGCTGAACACACACTTCTCCTTGCTGTAGGTTAGGTTGAGGAGAGTGGCGGTGCGGACAAATTTATAGAGGTTGGTGTCATGGTCCTGCTGATCGTGGCTGCAGATGGTGACATTGTCCAAGTACGGGAAAGTGGCCCGCAGTCCGTACCGGTCAACCATTCGGTCCATCTCCCGTTGGAAGACCGAGACCCCGTTGGTGACGCCGAAGGGAACCCGAAGGAAATGGTAAAGGCGGCCGTCTGCTTCGAACGCAGGGTATGGGCGGTCTGCCTTATGGATGGGGAGCTGGCAGCATGGTGGTTAGCATAAATGCTTCACAGCTCCAGGGTCCCAGGTTTGATTCCCGGCTGGGTCACTGTCTGTGTGGAGTCTGCACGTCCTCCCCGTGTGTGCGTGGGTTTCCTCCGGGTGCTCCGGTTTCCTCCCACGGTCCAAAGATGTGCGGGTTAGGTAGATTGGCCATGTTAAATTGCCCGTAGTGTCCTAATAAAAGTAAGGTTAAGGGGGGGTTGTTGGGTTACGGGTATAGGGTGGATACGTGGGTTTGAGTAGGGTGATCATGGCTCGGCACAACATTGAGGGCCGAAGGGCCTGTTCTGTGCTGTACTGTTCTATGTTCTATGGTGGTAGGCAGATTTCAGGTCCACTGTCGAGAAGACCCGGTACTGTGCAATCTGAGTGACCATATCAGATATGCGTGGGAGGGGGTACACGTCGAGCTGCGTGTACTGATTGATGGTCTGACTGTAGTCAACGACCATCCTGTTTTTCTCTCCGGTTTTCACCACTATCACTTGGGTTCTCCAGGGGCTGTTGCTGGCCTCGATGATGCCTTCCCGAAGCAGCCGCTGGACCTCAGACCTGATGAAGGTCCTGTCCTGGGCAATGTACCATCTGCTCCTGGTGGCGATGGGTTTTCAATCCGGGGTTAGGTTTGCAAAAAGGGAAGGTGGGTCGACCTTAAGGGTTGCGAGGCCACAGACAGTAAGGGTTGGTAGGGGCCCGCCGAATTTCAGGGTTAGGCTCTGGAGGTTACACTGGAAGTTCAGGCCGAGTAGCGAGGCAGGGCAGAGGTTGGGGAGGACGTAGAGCCGGAAGCCGCTGAACACCACGCCCTGGACGGTGAGAGTGGTGATGCTGTACCCCCGGATCGCAACGGAGTGGGATCCAGAGGCCAGGGAGATTCTCTGATTGGCAGGGTGTACCGCGAGGGAGCAGCACCTTACTGTATCGGGGTGAATGAAACTCTCAGTGCTCCCAGAGTGCAGCAGGCAGGAGATCTCGTGCCCGTTGACCTTCACCTTTGTTGAAGCGGTCGTGAGGTTGTGTGGTCGAGACTGGTCAATCGTGACCGAGGCGAGACGAGGCTGGTCGTCGGCCGTTGCAGGCATGAGCGGCCTGATGAGGTGCCCGACAGGCAGGGGTCCTGAGGCGGGTAAGATGGCGGCGCCGACGGGCCGCACGTGTCCTGGGGCAGGCAAGATGGCGACGCCCACTGGCAGCACGTGGTCCGAGGAGGGGAAGATGGCGGTGCCCACGGGATGCACGTGGTCCGAGGAGGGGAAGATGGCGGCGCCCACTGGCAGCACGTTGTCCGAGGAGGGGAAGATGGCGGCTCCCACTGGCAGCACGTTGTCCGAGGAGGGGAAGATGGCGGCTCCCACTGGCAGCACGTTGTCCGAGGAGGGGAAGATGGCGGCGCCCACTGGCAGCACGTGGTCCGAGGAGGGGAAGATGGCGGCGCCCACTGGCAGCACGTGGTCCGAGGAGGGGAAGATGGCGGCGCCCACTGGCAGCACGTGGTCCGAGGAGGGGAAGATGGCGGCGCCCACTGGCAGCACGTGGTCCGAGGAGGAGATGGCAGCGCCCACTGGCAGCACGTGGTCCGAGGAGGGGAAGATGGCGGCGCCCACGGGCAGCACGTGGTCCGAGGAGGGGAAGATGGCGGCGCCCACTGGCAGCACGTGGTCCGAGGAGGGGAAGATGGCGGCGCCCACTGGCAGCACGTGGTCCGAGGAGGGGAAGATGGCGGCGCCCACTGGCTGGACGTGGGGGGTGCTGGGACAATAGCGGTGATTGAGCGGGCCTGGCACACTGCCGTGAAATGTCCCTTCTTGCCACAGGCCTTGCAGAGGGCGCTCCGCGCCGGGCAGCGCTGTCGGGGGTGTTTTGCCTGTCCACAGAAGTAGCATTTGGGTCCCCCGGGGTTGGTTGGCTGCCGCACGGCGCAGGCGTGGGGCTGGCCGAGGGCGGTCGCTGATGGGGTCCACGATGGGGTGGCCGTCTGTGGGGTCCACGATGCACAGGGGGGGTGGGCTGCGCGGTCGGGGGCATAGGCCTGGATGCTGTGTGAGGCGACTGTAAGTGAGAGCGCTAGTTCCTTGGTCGCTGCGAGGTCGAGCGTGGCCCCCTCTAAGAGGCGCTGGCGGATGTAGTCAGACCCTATGCCCGTAACAAACCCGTCTCTCATCAGCAGGTTCGAGTATTCAGTGGCTGAAACGGCCTGGCAGTCACAGTCTCTAACTAAGGCGACAAGGGCACGTCAGAAATCTTCCACAGACTCACCGGGAAGTTGGCGCCGCATGGACAGGAGATGCCTGGTGTAGATCTTGTTGGTCCGCTGAGCGTAATTCTCCTTCAGTAGCGCCATGACCTCTGCGTAGGTCGGCACGTCCTGGACGAGCGGAAAGATGTTGGAGCTCAGCCGCGTGTCTGGATCTGGAGCTTCTGGGATTGGGTCTGGCGCAGACCCGATGTACGCTTCAAAACAGGCTAGCCAATGTTCAAAGGCCTTGTTGGCGTTGTCTGCTTGAGGATGCAGCTGCAGGCGATCCGGCTTGATGCGGAGGTCCATCTCTGGAAACTCAGTGTAATAAATTGATGCACTATCAATTACGACGAGACGAGAGTAGAATGTAACCGAGGCTTTATTACACTGAGATGTGTGGCCTCCTACAGCAGCTGACGAAATGGCTGCTGTACGGGGAACACACATATTTATACTCCGCCTACTGGGCAGAGCCAGCAGGCAGGGATCTACCCCGTACCTGTAGTACAGGGGCCTTACCGTAAAACACACATATATATAGTATATCAGTGGTGACTACCACAATGACAAAAAGGAATCAGGAATCACCCAGCGTCACCATTGACACAGACAGTCCCCCTCCCTCCAACCCTCCCAGCCGCCCCCCCTGATGTTCGATGTAATCCAATTCTGGAAAGTGCATAATGAATAACGCCCATGAATTGTAGAACCCCTCCATCCTTCCCCTCAGTTCAAATTTGACCTTTTCAAGAGTCAAGAATTCCAACAGGTCCCCCCGCCACATGGGGCACAGGGTGGAGAGGCTGCTCTCCATCCCAGCAGGTCCCCCCGCCACGCCAGGGCACAGGGTGGAGAGGCTGCTCTCCATCCCAACAGGTCCCCCCGCCACGCCAGGGCACAGGGTGGAGAGGCTGCTCTCCATCCCAGCAGGTCCCCCTGCCCCCCCCCCCGCCACGCCAGGGCACAGGGTGGAGAGGCTGCTCTCCATCCCAGCAGGTCCCCCCGCCCCGCCAGGGCACAGGGTGGAGAGGCTGCTCTCCATCCCAGCAGGTCCCCCCGCCACGCCAGGGCACAGGGTGGAGAGGCTGCTCTCCATCCCAACAGGATCCGCCTTCGGGCGATCAATGATGCGAAGGCTACGATATCTGCCTCCGCACCCGTTTCCAACCCTGGCTGGTCCGACACCCCGAATATGGCCTCTCGGGGACCCGGGTCCAGTTTCACGTGCACCCCCTTGGAGATTACCCTAAACATCTCCTTCCAGTAACCCTCCAGCTTTGGACAGGACCAAAACATATGAACGTGGTCTGCAGGGCATTGTAAGGTGCGCCCTATACACCGCCTTCAGCTGTATCAGCCCCAGCCTTGCACACGAGGTGGAGGTGTTCACCCTCTGGAACACCTCACACTAGAACCCCTCCTCCATACCCTCTCCCAACTCTTCCTCCCACTTTGCCTTGATCCCTTCTAGCGGCGCCTTCTCCTCCAAAATAGCTCCATAAACTGCCGATACTACCCCCTTCTCCAGTCCCCCTGTCGTCAGCACCTCCTCCAGCAATGTGGAGGCCGGTTCCTCTGGGAAGCTCTGTATCTCCTTTCTGGAAAAGTCTCGAACCTGCATATATCTGAACATTTCCCCCTGCTCCAGCCCATACTTCGCTCCCAGCTCCTTCAATCCTGCAAAACGATCCCTAAGAAACAAATCTTTTAGTGTCCAAATGCCTTTCTCTTCCCATCTCCAAAAATTTCCATCCCACTTCACTGGCTTAAATCTATGGTTCCCCCGAATCGGCATTTCCCTTGATTGGATGTGTTGACTTCTTTATTTCTATGTGAACCTCAACCCGAAGTGTTGGCGAAACTGCCTCCAAATTCTCAACGAAGCTATTATAACGGACTCCCTGAGTATCTCTCCGGGGCTGTCGGGAGTGCTAGTACCTTCAGGGCAGCATGATAGCACAGTGGTTAGCATAGTTGCCTCACAGCTCCAGGGTCCCAGGTTCGATTCCCGGCTGGGTCACTGTGCGGAGTCTGCACGTTCTCCCCGTGTGTGCGTGGGTTTCCTCCGGGTGCTCCGGTTTTCTCCCACAGTCCAAAGATGGACAGGTTAGGTGGATTGACTATGCTAAATTGCCCTTAGTGTCCAAAAAGGTTAGATGGGGTTACGGGGATAGGGTGGAGGTGTGGGGATAGGGTGGAGATATGGGCTTAGTACAGGTGCTCTTTACAAGACCGGTGCAAACTCGATTGGCCGAATGGCCTCCTTCTGCACTGTAAATTCTATGAATCCTGACCCCCTGCACAGACTCTCCTCCATTCTGACCCATTGGGAGTCAACCCCTCTGACCCAGCTCCATACCTTCTCCACATTCGCCGCCCAGTAATAATACATCAGCCATTTGTCGTGTTTATACAAACTTTTATCTCCATCGATACACCCATTATAATTCAAACCATGAACTCAATTCATAAAGTGCAATAGATCTCTGTCGCTGAATAAATTACTGCCAAACAGGGGAAATGAAGAAAAACATATCCTCTGGGGACAGGCTGGATGGCAATGGGGACTCATTGCCAAACATTCTCAAAGAGTTGGGCCAGAAATGATGGCCCCAAGGGCCTCATGCTGTGCTATATGATTTTGACTCTGAATATTGACTCATAGTATAATTTGAATTTTTTTCCAATTCCAATATTTTCCCATAAATAATGACTACTCCTGGGAAACAGTATTTCAACAGAAACCTCCCATTTTTCATGTCTGAACTTTGATGGTGACAGTTAGCTGACTAATTAACCATGGGGTCAAGAATGTCCAGGGCTGATGTGTGCACATTCGGGAACTGGCTGCTTGGTATTTATTTTCTCCTCACCAGCTTCGGGAGCTTTGGGCACGTGCAGTTGCCTCTCTTCTCGGGTCACCTGGTCCCCCAGACTGGAAAGTGAAGCTAGAGTCTTTCTGAGGCTTGTCCTTCAGAGGTCTGACCACAGCAGTGCTTTCTCGCTGAATTCACAGCTCATTAATATTGGAACGGGTGATAAAAGATGCAGAAAGCACTCGCTTCTCCCTTTTAATAATAATAATCACTTATTGTCACAAGTAGGCTTCAAATGAAGTTACTGTGAAAAGCCCCTAGTCGCCACATTCCGGGCCTGTTCGGGGAGGCTGGTACGGGAATTGAACCCGCGCTGCTGGCCTTTTGATATTCATCTCCTTCTGAGGACTTGAGCCAGGCATTTGTCCCCTGGCTTAGGGTTGCCAACTATCACCAAATGTATTCCTGAACGTTTCATCGCATGACTTGCCTCCACCCACCCTCCAGCCACTAGTCGGCCAACATGTCATCCTTGTGACCCACTGACCTCCCTATACTGACTGGAAAGCAAATAAACTCATAACCCAATTGGATGTGTTGACTTCTTTATTTCTATGTGAACCACAAGCTGTTTCTTATAGTGACCGAATGACCACACAACTAGTGTATTAGTTCAAAGACAGTTTATTAATAACACAAGACTTAATTCTATATGCAATGATACATGCAGCCACGGACTAAACTAAACCTAATAACTAAGATGACCTTTACTTAACTTCGGGGTGACCGGCACTGTGCGGGAGATAAGGCCTTTATCTGTGTCCACATGGGTCGGTTGGAAGTCGTCTGGTTCGTCTCGGCTGGACTCGTCCTTCAGGTAGCGATCGCGGGTCCTTGAACTTGGCTGGTTGATACGCTGCAATTGGTCGCACACAGGCCGGTCCAAAAGAGGCCGATCCCAAGTGTGCAGGGCTTCTAATCCTTCTTCTCTTTCACGCCCTTTTGGGCGGTCCTATCTCCAGCTCCAATGGAACGACAGGGTTTCGATAACCCTTATTGATCCTGGCCAATCAGGGGGCAGATACCTCGGTGGCTGGGCAGGTCCCAGCTGGCATTGTTCAAGGCACGTAGGCCTTTCCAAATAAGGGGAAGTGGCGCCGGTTAGTCTGCTACTGTTGTAGCTCCTTGATTCAAACTCTCTTGTCCTGGGGGAAATGGCGATTGACTTTGAATGGGTGCAGGTTTTGGTCAGGTCTGGCTTCTTTACACAATACACAGAGGCTGTGTACTTGTGTGTGTCCAAGTTGACCACAATTCCCTTGGTCCTTTGCAGGTGGCCATTTTAGATGGCTACAGATGATGTTCGACTGTCAGCCTAGCAACCCCCCCCCCCCCCCCCCCCCCCCCCCCATTTTCAATGTATATTTGGCAAAGAGGAATGCTATCCTGGTGATTTTTCTCCAGGGGCGCATCCTCGAGGGTTGGCACCCCCCCATATTTGCCCTTGATGCCAGACTGGTAAGGATTGCATAGTATTCGGTGGCTGGTTTAACAGCAGAATAAAGAGAATCTTGAACAATACCGAGAGGCTTGGTCTGGAGCCATGGTAACACATGCACAACCTTGCTGCAGTCTCTATGTAGCTACAAGATGTTAATCAGAATGCACTGCACCTTAGAGCACTGATTGGAGCTATCACCCAGGTTGTTGAACTAACAACCTCTCCTCCTGTGATAGATATCTATGGATATACATCACCCTGAGATTTGGAACACTCAGAAAGATTAACCGACACATTGAAACATCAGGACCAAAACCTTTCCCAGCACATAAGGAAAGAATTAAAATAGACAAGAGTTCTGGGCAAGTGGCCAACTATCACTAGCGAGCCACACAGAGTGGGAACACATGTAGCAGTGTCTATAGTCTCCTTGCTCGCTCCCCCTTTCTTTTTGTCTATTTCTCTCACTGTTCCGTCGGAGGATTCCTCTTCCAAGTTGCGAAGTGTGAGCAGGTGGACGTAAAGGATTCCATGGCCTCTGTTTCTAAGACGAGCAGGGTGGGTTTCGGGTGGTGGTGAGGGGCGAGGGATGGGTGGGGGGGGAGGGATGTTTCACCCCGGCACCATGGTCAATATTTATTCCTCAATCCATTGGATTCGCTGCTCATTTATCGCCGCGCTGTTCGTGCTGTGCGCACTTTGGCTGCTGCGTTTGCAACTGTGACTGCCAAGCCCGTCGTGGATGTCCGGACGCCGTGGCAGAGAAATTGCGAGTCTTTCTTGTACAAAATGCCGTGGGTGCTGAAAAACTGAAATAAAAATAGAAAACGGCAGGAATATACAGCAGGCCAGGCAACATCTGTGGAGAGAGAAACATTTCAGGTCAATATCCTTTCCTCACAGTGGTTCTGATGGGAGGCCAGTGTGTCTGGTCTACTTGTGAAGGTGGCTTTGTTCTTTGCTCTCCACTCAATTAAGCACAGTGATTAGCACTGTGGCTTCACAGCGCCAGGGTCACAGGTTCGATTCCCGGCTTGGGTCACTGTCTGTGTGGAGTCTGCACGTTCTCCCCGTGTCTGTGTGAGTTTCCTCCGGGTGCTCCGGTTTCCTCCCACAGTCCAAAGACGTGCAGGTTAGGTGGATTGGCCAATTGCCCTTAGTGACCAAAACGGTTAGGAGGGGTTACTGGGTTACGGGGATAGGGTGGAAGTGAGGGCTTAAGTGGGTCGGTGCAGACTCGATGGGCTGAATGGCCTCCTTCTGCACTGTATGCTCTATGTTCTATGTTCTACGTCCCTGAGGTTTGTTCCAGTAACTCCTGAGGTAAAGTTTGCCCGTCTTGGTGTGGGCTCAGTGGGCGGTTGGAAACCTGCCAGCTTTTCCCGTTGCTGGTGTCTCAGGAATGGTGATCAGCGAACTGAAGATGGAAGAGTGACAAGTGAACAGCCTCTGACATTCATGTCACATTCCTAGATCACAAGAGTTCCTCTCTGGAAGGAGGGGATACTCTGGGCCTGGTGAATGCTTTATTGCCTCATAACAGATGCACAATCACCAATGACTGCACCGCTTTCTTTGGCAGGTTTTTAGCTGTTTAACCTGTTGACCTTAATAGGCCAGCAACCTCTTAGAGAAAAGGAGATATGCAAGCAATGCTCCTGGACATATATTCTCTCCTGCTGTAGTTCCTAAGGTCCAGAAACTGTGCTATTAGCAAACTGTTAACATGCTGGTGGAACCTTGTAGAACATAATTTACTTACCCCCTGAAGCCAGGGGCTGGATTCCCCGAGCTCACCGGGCCAAAATCGCATTTGGCGGCGGGAGGACGGAGAATGGATATCAACCCGGAAATCGGGACCGGCACCGTTCCCGCGATTCTGCGGTCCCAGAATCCCGCTCGAACTACACGGTGCGGCTAGAGCGTCATTGAAAGAGCCACCCCCCCCCCCCCCCAACACGATTCTCCACGCACAACTGGCTTAGTTCCCGGCGATGTGGTTCTAACCACCTATTGGCCGTCGGGAACGTCTGGTGGCGGCGGATGCCCTGGTGGGGGGCGGGGGGATCGATCATTGGGGGGGGGGCAGGCAAGCGATCGGGCGGCACCGATCTGTGGGCGCGCGCGATCTCGGGGGGGACCTACATTACTGGTGCCGCTCCGCGATGCGAGTCCGCCATGTCACGCGGGGCGGCCGCCGTGTGAATGCGCGGACTCCCGACCGGAAGTTCAGGGCCCCGTATCCGCAGCCAGAGCTGTGAGAAGCACTCCGGGGCCCTGCTAGCCCCCTGCAGGTACGAGAGAAGCACTCCGGGGCCCTGCTAGCCCCCTGCAGGTACGATAGAAGCACTCCGAGGCCCTGCCAGCCCCCTGCAGGTACGAGAGAAGCACTCCGGGGCCCTGCCAGCCCCCTGCAGGTACGATAGAAGCACTCCGAGGCCCTGCTAGCCCCCTGCAGGTACGAGAGAAGCACTCCGGGGCCCTGCCAGCCCCCTGCAGGTACGAGAGAAGCACTCCGAGGCCCTGCCAGCCCCCTGCAGGTACGAGAGAAGCACTCCGGGGCCCTGCCAGCCCCCTGCAGGTACGAGAGAAGCACTCCGGGGCCCTGCCAGCCCCCTGCAGGTACGAGAGAAGCACTCCGGGGCCCTGCCAGCCCCCTGCAGGTACGAGAGAAGCACTCCGAGGCCCTGCCAGCCCCCTGCAGGTACGAGAGAAGCACTCCGGGGCCCTGCTAGCCCCCTGCAGGTACGAGAATCGCTCAGGACTTTCTTAAGGAAAGTCCAGAGTGAAATCCCCGCATTTTGATGCTGGTGTGGGGACGAAGCCCCCATTATTGGAGAATCCAGCCGCAGGTTCCTCAGATTATGTGTCGTGTCACATGAAAGCTTCTGAGGTCGATTAGAAATGAAACACTTTTTTTTGTAAATCTGAAGAGGGCAAAACAAACTCCGAATAATTTGAAATAGTACAAAAATCAAACTGCAGGCATTTATCCAAATGGTAACTTGTTCACTTCCAGATAATCTGTGTTCTGTCTTTTATAATCCATGCCACGCCATGATGTAGCTTTTTTCTTGTATGTTAAAGGGCCGTCATTTCAGGGAGATATGTCTTTAATAATAATCTTTATTATTGTCACAAGTAGGCTTACATTAACACTGCAATGAAGTTACTGTGAAAAGCCCCTAGTCGCCACACTCCGGCGCCTGTTCGGGTACACAGAGGGAGAATTCAGAATGTCCAATTCACCTAACAACACGTCTTTCGGGACTTGTGGGAGGAAACCGGAGCACCCGGAGGAAACCCACGCAGACACGGGGAGAACGTGCAGACTCCGCACAGACAGTGACCCAAGCCGGGGAATCGAACCTGGGACCCTGACGCTGTGAAGCATCAGTGCTAACCACTGTGCCACCGTGCTGCCATGTCTTTTGAATAATTTGACCATCATGTAGATCGCAAGGTCACAAGAACCGTTAGAGGGTGGTTAGAACCACATCACCAGGAACTAAGCCAGGGTGGGGAAGGTTAACGGACTCAGCTTAGTCCACGAATTCAGAAAGAGGCTGCAGTCTCCTCACATTTGTTTCATTTCAGCCAATATTTCAAAGTTGTGATTTCACAATGCTGCCCGGGTTATTCCACCGATTGGCTATTCTTCAGATGAAGAGACATTTTTGAATGTTAACCCTAATTTTCCCCCTTTACTGATTTGTACCTGTTTACTTAAAAAAATATATACTTTCACGAGATATGCGCATTGTTGGCTTGGCCAGCATTTATTGGAGCCAGTAGGCAACATCGGAAAAGGTTGGTCAGCATTTATTACCCATCCCTAGTTTCCCCTTGAGAAGGTGGAGGTGAGCTGCCTTCTTGAACCGCTGCAGTCCATGTGGTGTAGGTACACCCACAGTGCTGTTAGGGAGGGAGTTCTAGGATTTTGACCCAGCGACAGTGAAGGAACGGCCGATATATTTCCCAGTCAGGGTGGTGAGTGACTCGGAGGGGAACCTCCAGGTGGTGGGGGTCCCAGGTATCTGCTGCTCTTGTCCTTCTAGATGGCACTGATCGCAGGTTTGGAAGATGCTGCCGAAGGGACTTTGGTGAGTTGCTGTAGTTCATCTTGTAGATGGTACACACGGCTGTCACTGTGCATCTGTGAAGGAGGGAGTGAATGTTTATTGTGGTGGATGGAAAGCCAATCAAGCGGGGCTGCTTTGTCCTGGATGGTGTTGAGCTTCTTGAGTGTTGTTGGAGCTGCGCTCATCCAGGCAAGTGGAGAGGATTCCATCACACTCCTGACTTGTGCCTTGTAGATGGTGGACAGGCTTTGGGGGGGGTCAGGAGGTGAGTTACTCTCCGCAGGATTCCCAGCCTCTGACCTGCTCTGGTAGCCACAGTATTTATATGGCTGGGTCCAGTTCAGTTTCTGATCAATGGTAACCCCCAGGATGTTGATAGTGGGGGATTCAGCGATGGTAATGCCATGATAGGGGCTAGTTTAGCTCAGTGGGCTAGACAGCTGGTTTGTGGTGCAGAACAAGGCCAGCAGCGCGGGTTCAATTCCTGTACCAGCTGAGAATTGTCCATGTGTGTACTCAAACAGGTGCCGGAATGTGGCGACTAGGGGATTTTCACAGTAACTTCATTGCAGTGTTAATATAAGCCTACTTGTGAGAATAAAGATGATTTATTTTATTGATTTGAATGTCATGGGGCGGTGGTTTGATTCTCTCTTATTGGAGATGGCCATTGCCTGCCAATAACTGATCACAGCAACTCGCTGAGTTTGAAAATCAAATCAAAAGAAATGTCCCCATCTCCCCTCTGGTTCGTTTACTAATATCTGAAATCACCTGAACACAGAAATGCTTCTTTTGTGAAACTGAGAGAATTAACGGATATTGCTTATTAACTGCTATTGTCCTCAGCGTTTGTCATTCGAAATGCTGTTGGAAGATACCGAAACAAGTTTCTTTTTTAATGCCAAAGATGAAGAAGTGCTCAGATGCCAGTGTGATTGGCATTGGAACTTGCAGCTAGCCACGAATCGGGTATTATTCTGATTATTGATCTAGCAGGGGCAGAGTTTCTATAATGAAGTGATTTTCACCATCGTCTAACACACAAGTGTGTACCCGGCGGGAAATCAGGGCAAAGGCTAATATCAGGGTGAGAATTTTGCTCGGGGGAGGTACAAGTCATGAAGCAATGTAAGAATACCTTCACAAGTAAAGCCTGAAATCTTTATTTAGCATTAAAAAAAAATAGCAACTCCCTGTTTCTGGAGCTGGGAATATCGAGATAAATTAAAATCTTCTGTGCTTTTTTAGAGCTTCACAAATTGTTCCCTAGCCACCGATTTGCTATATTTAATAGTGCCATCATAACAGTGAACGCCTTGCCGTCTGGCCGACTAAACACATCTGGGATGAGTTTTCGAACTCGATAAAGCTCATCAGAATTGTGCAGTAAAAGAATGGGTTCTGCGAATCCCACTTCCTGTTTACAGCTGGGAAGGTAAATGGTTTGCTCAGCACTGTCTGGCTGCAGTGGGAGTACTATAGGCAACACAGGGCCACAGTTGAAGTGTCGGCCGTCCTGTATCCAATGGTTTGCCTGGAAGGCTGGCGTGGGAGCTGCAATGTCTCCCAGTGTGGGAAGATTGGGACATTGTTGCAGGCAAACTGAGCATAGACACGCTGTACGGTGGAGGTGAGAGGACTGTCATATTGTGGCCAGGAATGTCACTGTACATCGCAAATAGGAGCAGGGGGAGGCCATTCGGCCCTTCAAGCCTGCTCCGTCTTTCATCATGGCTGATCATCCAACTCAATAGCCTGTTCCTGCCTTCCACCCATACCCTATGATTTGTTGCTACACAGCAGATACCTGGGAACCCCACCACCTGGAGGTTCTCCTCCAAGCCACTCACCATCCTGACTTGGAAATATATCGTCCGTTCCTTCACTATCGCTGGGTCAAAATCCTGGAACTCCCTCCCTAACAGCACTGTGGATGTACCTACACCACATGGACTGCAGCGGTTCAAGAAGGCAGCTCAAGGGGCAATTAGGGATGGGCAACAAATGCTGGCCTAGCCAACGACACCCACGCCCAGTGGAAGAATTATTTTTGTAAAAGGTTAACCGGGGGGGGGGGGGGGGGGGAGCTGAGGATACCATTTTTCTACACGCAGTGAGTTGCGGTGATTTGGAAGGTGATGCCTGATGGGGCAGTGGAAGCAGATTCAACAGGAACTTGGAAAAGGGGATCTGGGAATGAAATGGAAAACATTTACAAGCCAATGTGGGAAGGGCAGGAGAGTGGAACTGATGTTGCCTGGGCTGGAGAATGTTAGTTATGAAGAGAGATTGGATAGACTGGGATTGTTTTCCTTGGAGCAGAGGAGACTGAGGGGGGAGAGGATTGAGATGTAGGAAATTATGAGGAGTATAGATAGAGTAGACAGGAGAAACCTTTCCCCTTGGTGGAGGGGCCAATAACCAGGGGAAGCAGAATGGCTGCAGCGCAGGAGAGCACACACTTTTATACGCTGCCTGCTGGGCGGAGCCAGCAGGCTGGGATTTACCATGGTACCTGTAATATAATGGCAGTACCATAATACATGCAATGTGTTACCAGTGGTGTTTACCACATTCACCCCCTGTTAAAAAAAGAGTCCGGCGGGGGTGAACAAAACATTACAAGGTCAGTCTGTCGGGGGCTTTGACTCCCCTCTGCGATCGCCTCAGTCCTGGTGGTGATGTGGGTGCCGACGTGGTCCCCTGTGACTCCGGGAGTGTGTTGTCCTCGTCTTCGTCACCCCTGAGTGGATCCAGTGGGAGGACGGAGCCTGCTGGGGTGGGGGCTGTGGTGAGGTTTGCTGGAGGGAGGGTGGGTGGTGCAGGGGTGCATGAGGCAGCTGAGGGGGGAAGGAGTGGTATCAAGTTGGGGGTTGAAGTGCCAGGTCCCAGAGGGAGACTGTGTCCTGGCGCCCGTCGGGGTGCGCCACGTAGCCTTACTGCAGGTTTGCATGTAGGAGGTGAACTTTCTCAACCAAGGGATCCGGTTTATGGCTCCGCAGATGCTTCCGCAGGAGGACGGGTCCAGGAACTGTCAGCCATGTTGGGAGCGAGATCTCGGAGGCAGACTGCCTGGGAAAGGCACACACACGTTCATGAGGGGTCTCATTAGTCGCAGTGCAGGAAAAGAATGCCACGGGTCTGCCTGCCTGGTTGAGGGTGGCGGCCAGCACCATGTCTGATGCATCACACGCCACATGAAAGGGGAGGGTCTCGTCGACTGCGTGCATTGTGGCCTTGGCGATGTCGGCCTTGATGTGGTTGAAGGCCTGGTGGGCCTCAGCCGTCAGTGGGAAAAACTGTGGACTTGCTGAGTGGGCGGGGCTTGTCTGCATAATTAGGGACCCACTGGGCGTAATACGAGAAAAACCCCAGGCATCGTTTCAGGGCCTTGGGCCAGTGGGGGAGGGGGAGTTCCAGGAGGGGCGCATGCAGTCGGGGTTGGACCCCAGGACTCCGTCTTCCACAACGTAGCCAAGGATGGCTAAGCGGTTGGTGCGGAACACGCATTTCTCCTTATTGTAGGTGAGGTTAAGGAGCTTGGCGGTATGGAGGAATTTTTGGAGGTTTGCGTCGTGGTCCTGCTGATCGTGGCCACAGATGGTGACATTATCTAGGTACGGGAAGGTGGCCCGCAGCTCGTACTGGTCAACCATTCGGCCCATCTCTCGCTGGAAGACCGAGACCCCATTGGTGACGCCGAAGGGAACTCACAGGGAATGATAGAAGCGGCCAACTGTTTCGAAGGCAGTGTATTGGCTGTCCTCCGGGTGGATGGGGAGCTGGTGGTAGGCGGACTTCAAGTCTACTGTGGAGAAGACTCGATACTGCGCAATCTGATTGCCAATGTCAGATATGCGTGGGAGGGGGTACGCATTGAGCTGCGTGTACTGGCTGATGGTCTGACTGTAGTCAATGACCATCCTGTGCTTCTCCCCAGTCTTCACCACCACCACTTGAGCTCTCCAGGGCCTCAATGACCCCCTTCCTGCAGAAGCCGTTGGACCTCCGACCTGATGAAGGTCCTGTCCTAGGCACTGTACCATCTGCTCCTAGTGCCGATGGGTTTGCAGTCCGGGGTGAGGTTCGCAAACAGTGAAGGTGGATCGACCTTAAGGGTCGTGAGGCCACAGGCGGTGAGGGGGGGGGGGGCAGGGGTCCACCGAACTTCAGGGTAAGGCTCTGGAGTTGGCATTGAAAATCAAGACCTAGTAACAGGGCAGCACAGAGATGGGGGAGGACGTAGAGCCTGAAGTTGCTGAATTCTATGCCCTGGACCATGAGGGCCGCGACACAGTACCCCCGGATTTCCACGGAGTGGGATCCGGAGGCCAGGGAGATTTTCTGGGTGACGGGGAGGACGGGGAGGGAGCAGCGCCTTACCGTAGTGGGGTGGATGAAACTCTCTGTGCTCCCGGAGTCAAAGAGGCAGGTCGGCTCGTGTCCGTTGTTCTTTACCGTTGTCGTAGCGGTCGCGAGGTTGTGGGGCTGAGACTGATCTGGGGTGATGGAGGCGGGCTGCGGAAGATGTTGGGAGGTCCCGGGCTGGTCAGTGGTGGCGGAGGTTTCAGCGGGCAGCGAACGGCCCGATGAGCAGGGGTCCTGAGGCATGGTCCAAGATGTTTCAGCTCTTCGATGATCTGTGGGCCCAGTCGGGACTGGGGTGCACCATCACCCTGTGAAACGATATCTTGGTTTAGTTAGTTTGGTTTACTTTGACGTTTTGTTTTCGGAAGGGGTCATTTTTGTTTCATTTATTGATCTTTTGTGTTAGTACATAGAACATACAGTGATAAGGAGGCCATTTGGTCCATGAAGAAGTCCATTTCCTCCATGATGAAGGAGCCGTGCTCCGAAAGCTCGTGTTTGAAACAAACCTGTTGGACTTTAACCTGGTGTTGTAAGACTTCTTACCATGGTCCAAGATGGCAGAGTCCACGGGGCGCACATGGCGGGCGGCATCAAAGATGGTGGCGCCCAGGGGCCGCACGTGGCTTATGGTGGAGAAGATGGCGGCGCCCACGGGCCGCACATGGCTTGTTGTTGAAGATGGCGGCGCCCACGGGCTGCACGTGGCTTGTGGTGGAGAAGATGGCGGCGCCCACTGGCCGCACATGGCTTGTTGTTGAAGATGGCGGCGCCCACGGGCTCATATGTGGGGGGTGTAGCAATGCCGGGCCTGGAAACAGCGGCGACCGACGAGGCCTGGCAGACGGAAACAAAGTGTCCCTTTTTCCCGCATCCGTTGCAGGTCGCGCTCCTCGCCGGGCAGCGCTGCCTGGGGTGTTTGCTCTGTCCACAAAAATAACATTCGAACGTAATGTCCCTTCAGGAGCGTCATCGCTTCGGAGTAGGTGAGCGCATGCCGGATGAGGGGGAAAATCTCAGGGCTCACCCGTGAGTAAAGTACTTGGAGCTTCTGTGAGTCCGAGGGTTCTTCAGTGGCTGCTCTGAGGGAGCCTTCGAAGCAGGCTAGCCAGTGGTCGAAGGTGGACGTGGTGTTGGCTGCGTGAGGGCTCAGCTGCAGGCGATCAGGCTTTATGAGGAAATCCATTGTTTAAAATCTTGTGCAATAAATTGATGTACCGTCAAGTACCCCGTGTCTGCGTGGGTTTTCTCCGGGTACTCCGATTTCCTCCCACAGTCCAAAGACGTGCAGGTTTGGCCATGCTAAATTGCCCTTAGTGACCAAAAAAGATTAGGAAGGGTTATTGGGTTACAGGGATAGGGTGGAAGTGAGGGCTTAAGTGGGTTGGTGCAGACTCAATGGACCAAATGGCCTCCTTATCACTGTATGTTCTATGTACTAACACAAAAGATCAATAAATGAAACAAAAATGACCCCTTCCGAAAACAAAACGTCAAAGTAAACCAAACTAACTAAACCAAGATATCGTTTCACAGGGTGATGGTGCACCCCAGTCCCGACTGGGCCCACAGATCATCGAAGAGCTGAAACATTCTGATGGACACCAAGTTCCCCCTGTGCAAGGCTAGCCAGACCTGAGGCTAGCAGCAGTAGAGGGGCAGGATGGCCCTCTCGCCTGCCTGCTGTCTGGACCCGTTGATGGCCCATCGTGGCCAGGGCCAAGAGCAGGCTTACATAGGTACATAGAAAGTACGAGCAGAGGAGGCCATTCGGCCCTTCGAGTCTACTCTACTATTCATTATGATCATGACTGATCATTCAACTCAATAGCCTAATCCCGCATTCCCCCCATATCCTTTGATCCCCTTCGTCCCAAGCGCTATATCTAACTGCTTCTTGAAAACATATGTTTTGGCCTCAACTACTCTCTGTGATAGCGAATTCAACAGGCCGACCACTCTCTGGATGAAAGAATTTCTCCTCATCGCTGTCCTAAATGGCCTACCCAGGATCCTCAGGCTGTGACCCCTGGACACCCCCCACCATCGGGAACATCTGGTCCTTCTTGCATCTACCCTGTCTAGTCCTGTTAGAATTTTCTAGGTTTCGATGAGATCCTCCCTCATTCTTCTGAACTCCACAAATACAATCCTAACCTCCTCACAAGGAGGTCCACCCTCCGCTCCGCACCAGGTTAGCATGTCTCTTCCAACACAAAAACAGAAAATACTGGATAATCTCACAGGTCTGACAGCATCTGTGGAGAGATGTCAATAATTTATGAGGGAGCAGTGTTTAATCCTAGCTAAGCATGGAACAACTTAGTGGGATACAGATGGTGCAATTAATGGGAGGAGCCAGGCCTGTCTGTAGTTTTGCAGTCTGTTGGAAGATTGTACAGCAGTTTGCCATAGGCTTTGAGTTCTTTCTCTCTCTCCACAGATGCTGTCAGACTTGCTGAGATTGTCCAGTATTTTCTTTTTTTGTTTCACGTTTCATTATAGTTGCATTCAGCTCCTAGCTTGCAGAGTGACCACACACCATAACTCGATAGAATAGCATTCACCTCCCAGTGTCACATTGTGAACTAGAGTCTGCCAACAGTCCCAGGATCTCTCTCAGTTGCCAGTGGATAGTATTAACCACATAGTTCTCCATGTAAAAACAAGGATGAGATACAGAACGGCCTCTCTATCAGATGTCCCCATCAGGTGACCCTGGAAAAGATCCACTTGTCGCGATGTTCAATGATTTTGTCACCTTTACAGCCAAGAGCTGTTTCTGTGTTTGAAGTGACTTGTTCTGAAGCAGCTTGGTCTCACTGCTCCTTTAGTGACAGGGGACAATCTGAGGCAGGAATGGCCTGGCCTCTAATCGTGCTTCCATGGACATTAAGGATAGCATGTCAACCCTCTGCTGTGCTGTTGGACCCATGGAAACTGTGGCTTCTAAACATACTGAAACATCAATGGACTGGTGTTATGTTCTGTGTTATGGTTGTAGCAAAGATCAACACAGACCATCTAGTTTTTTGACTAGTAAGATAATTTATTCACAAGGCGAACACGTGGAAAGATAACTGATGAACTGTGATGCAAACGGTAATAAGATAAATTAATTCAGTGAATTCTCCTGGAGCTACCTTTAGTGCGACCTCCCCTTGTATGACTTACTACCAACTGCTCGATATCTCGAGTCACATGGTAGATCTCTATCGCCACCTGCTGGTTGGGGGTTGTATCGATAACTATATACAAAACTGGGCACAGGCATATCACTACAACTGGGGGCTGATCCCTGCCGTGGATCCATTTTCTCTTGCAAAGTTTGCATTGGAGAAGATTTCTCTCAGGAATAACAAAATCCCCCTGATGCTCTTGGGACTCCAGGGAAAATCAGCGCCACATGACCAATGCTCCCAGGCTGCAAATGAGGGGGTTGAGCTCTTGTGCCATAATTGCAAACGAACCACACCCAAAGCGGTTGAACATTTTGGAGAATGGAATCCAGATCTCATTCTCACTCTCACCTCTGAGCCAGAGAGCTGGCGCTGCCACCCCAGGGGGTGCTGCACTCTCGTAGGTAAGAGTTGGTCGAGGCACTGACTGTCCTATTGGTTGATGTAAAGGATCTTGTGGATCTGCTTAAAGAAGAGCACAGAGCATGTGTACCGGCCAATATTTATCCCTCAACTGCTAACATCAATCAAACAGGCAATTTGGCGATTATCGCATTCCTTTGTGTATTAAGCTGGCCGCCACTTTCCCCTACATTACACCAGTGAGTACAATTACAAGAATTTCATTGGCCAGAGAGTGCTCTGGAACATCCTGTGGTGATGAAAAACTGTAGAAATTCCCTTTCCTGTCAGATAGTCCTTTGAAAGTCTTGAGAGCATGGATCCATGGACCCAGCCCCCCTTCCTGGTGGCAAAGGGTGCGAACAATGGGACAACCCGTAGGCAGCGGCAGGAGTGGAAGATCCCACCACCAGCTCAAGGCGAGCTGCTTCCTCTGCCATAAAATATGCTGTGGGGGAACGGGGGTGTTATGCTCTGTGTTGCGGCTGTAGTATAGATGCACAGAGAACATCTAGTTCTTTGACGAGTAGGATAGTTTAACAAAATAAACATGTGGAAAGATAACTAACAAACTATGATACAAACGGTAGCGAATAAATGAATTCAGTGACTTCTCCTGGAGCTCCGTCAAGTGTAACTGTCCTCTAGTATGACTTACTACCAACTGCCGGATCTCTGGAGTCAGATGGTGGATCTCTATTGCTGGTCGGAGGACGGGGGTGGGTTGGGGGGGGGGGGGGGGGGGGGGGAATCCTGCCCCATGGAAATGTGAAATAAGTTATTGAAGTAACATGTTGGTATATCATTGTTATGCCCAAATTGTTGTCATTTTACATTTGCCATGCTTGAGGTGGGTATAGCCCAGATCACTGCTGGAGTTCTTTACGAACAGAGAGGATTCCGCCGTCAACAAAGGGAACTCTAAAATGGTGACTTCATTGTTGGCCACCCATTCAGAAACAAGCACAAGTGATCTCATTTGTCTTTGGAAAACCGGTGCTCATCATCTCTCCAGCCAATCGTCAGCCAGCTCTGGTGACCTTCCGGACTTTGTTGGACAATCACAAAGTTGTATTGATTGTGGTTAAGCTGAAATGTGAAAGCTGCATATTTGCTGACTCACTAACTGAAACCTATCATTGTTGGATTTTGTCTGCAAAAGGCATTAAAATGAGTGCTTGGAAAATAAGCAAATATATGCATTCAGAGCCATGAATCTTAGTGGGTGCAGAATGCTAGGAAGGTCATGACTCCTTTCCCTGCGCCCCCCCACCAAAAATCAATAGTTTTAACATACTTCGAGGAAAATACCTCAGAGAAAAGTCTTTGTTTTATTCTTACTCATTCACAGGATGTGTTGCTGGCAAGGCCGGCATTTGTTGCCCATTCCTAATTGCCCCAAGGTATTGGGTGAGCCACCATCTTGAACCCGCTGCAGTCCATGTGATGTAGGTACACCCACAGTGCGGTTAGGGAGGAAGCTCGAGGATTTTGATAATAATAATCTTTATTATTGTCACAAGTAGGCTTACATTAACCCTGCGATGAAGTTACTGTGAAAATCCCCTAGTCGCCACATTCCGGCGCCTGTTCGGGTCACAGAGGGAGAATTCAGAATGTCCAATTCACCCATCAGCACGTCTTTCGGGGCTTGTGGGAGGAAACCGGAGCATTCAGTTATTCAGTGCAACAACTGCACTATTTCAGTGTTGGACCTGGTTACTTTGAAATATCCCAAAGCACTTGCACATTGACTTGTTATGTGGGCAAATCTGGCAGCTATTCTATACCCTAACAGAGCCATTGTGCATGTTTTATGTTGCACTACTTTGTCAGGACAAACTCGAGAAAGGCATGTCCTGTACACAATGGCTCCGTGTTTGTTACAATATAAAAGCAGAATTGGAGCAATGTTCCCCGTTCTGTCTCCATATTTAAGCCGTTGCAATATTCATGCAAATAACTTCAGACAGTAGATGCTAGGAGGCATATTAAAAAAAAATTCCAATTAAGGGGCAATTTAGCATGGCCTATCCACCTACCCAGCACATCTTTGGGTTGTGGGGGTGAGACCCACGCAAACATGGGGAGGATGTGCAAACTCCACACACAGTGACCCGGGGCCGGGATCGAGCCTGGGTTCTCAGCGCCGTGTGGCAGCAGTGCTAACCACTGCGCCACCGTGCTACCCTTTAGAGGCATTTTAGGGCGTTTGAACGTGAACATGCTCTCCCAATCTTGGATCATTAGCGAGAGCCTAGTTTCAACTCATCAGCCAAGTACTATCCACAATATAAACCTCTCTTTCTATGGAGACCCTTTATTTTGTGTTCCCCCGCCCTCCCCCAAAAATGCTGTGCTTGCAAGCTTCAGAAGTGATCATTTCAAATGTCTTTTAGACGTTACATAATGCTCGTCTTTGAGCTCCCAAAAGCACCAACCCAAAATGTCTCATGCTATTTGTAAGTGATCCGAGGTGACAGCATTGAATGGACATCAGTAAGTGTCTGAAACTACACTTGTGGTAAATCTGTGCAATTTGATTCCTCACCACCAATCTATCTTCCACTGATTCTCACCACAAATGATAACACTTACCAGAAAAACAGGATTAAAAATCTTTTGAGTCTTGGCTTTTAGTCAGCACAAAGATTTATTCATTTTACACCAGTTTTCTCTCACGCTGTTGGAACCAATGGGGATTGTTTGATCAAAGGTGAGAAGTCAGCCAATGGCACTAACAAAGTCAGTATAAAGCAAGGATTGAGGCATGGAAATATAGAAAATAGGAGCTGGAGGAGGCCATTCAGCCCTTCAAGCCTGCTCTGCCATTCATTATGATCATGGCTAATCATCCAACTCAGTAACCTGTTCCCGCTTTCCCCCCATATCCTTGGGACCCCTTTGTCCCAAGTGCTGGATCTAACTCCTTCTTGAAAACATACAATGTTTTGGCCTCAACTGCTTTCTGTGATAGTGGATTCCACAGGCCGACTTCTCTCTGGCTCAAGAATTTCTCCTCATCTCTGTCCTAAATGGTCTACCCCAAATCCTCAGACTGTGTCCCCTGGTTCTGAATGCCCCACCATCAGGGACATTCTTCCTGCATCGACCCTGTCTCGTCCTGTTAGAATTTTATAGGTTTCCATGACCCCCGCCCCCCTCATTCCTCTGATCTCTAGCGAATGCAATCCTAACCGATTCAATTTCTCCTCATATGACAGTCCCACCATCCCTGGAATCTGTCTGGTAAACCTTCGCTGCACTCCCTCGAGAGCAAGAACATCCTTCCTCAGAGAAGGAGACCAAAGCTGCCCACAATACTCCAGGTGTGGCCTCACTAAGGCCCTGTACAATTGCAGCAACACATCCCTGCTTCTATACTCGAAACCTCTCGCAATGAAGGCCAACATACCATTAGCCTTCTTTACCGCCTGCTGTACTTGCATGCTTACCTTCAGCGAATGGTGTACGAGGACACTCAGGTCTCGACGCACATTCCCCTCTCCTAATTTATGACCATTCAGATAATAATCTGCCTTCTCGTTTTTGTTACCAAAGTGGATAATCTCACATTTATCCAAAGAATGCTGCATCTGCCGTAGAATTATAGAATTTACAGTACAGAAGGAGGCCATTCGGACCATCGAGTCTGCACCGGTCCTTGGAAAGAGCACCCTACTTAAGCCCACGCCTCCACCCTATCCCCGTAACCCAGTAACCCCACCTAACCTTTTTTTGGACACTAAGGGACAATTTATCATGGCCAAGCCACCTAACCTGCACATCTTTGGACTGTAGGAGGAAACCGGAGCACCCGGAGGAAACCCACATTGACACGTGAAGAACGTGCAGACCCAGACTCCACAGAGACAGTGACGCAAGCCAGGAATCGAACCTGGGACCCTGGAGCTGTGAAGCAACCGTGCTAACCGGTGTGCTACCGTGCTGCTGTGGAGCGGACCTGATCAGATTCAGTGTGGTATCTAGAGCAATCCTGTGATGTCATATTGTCATCATCCAATCACATGGGCTTGACATTACTCCAATGGTGATTAACCTATCATGCGTTTGAATTTCCCATTTGTACCTGTTGGTATATACTTTGTCTGTGTTTGCATCTTGTCTCTGCAGTTATGGGATATACAATGCAACAAAGTAAGAGATTATTGTACAAGAGTTTGCTGGAAACCACATTGTAACTGGAAACAAAGGGGAAGGAAACTGGCTGTCATGTGTGACCATGTTCGGAACACATTTCTTTCCACTTCCACCCCACAAGTGTTTCGAACACTATTTCACACAGCGCCAGAACAAGTCTTTATTTTGTGATGTATTACTGTAGTTGCTGAAACTTCAGAAGATTGCAGGGGTTTTAGGTGTGCGTTGACTTGGGGTGCTGTACAGTAAACCTGCTCTTCGGCAGATTTATAATGGAACTACCTACCTCTAATGACCTGTATGCTATGTTCTAAAAGGGGTTGTGTGCAGAGCAGAGTGACTGGCAGTGCATTATGTAGAAATCAACCAGGAGCATGAGCAGATTGGCCACCTCCAGTGTGAACCCCCCCAATCGATTCCAGAGTTGGCCTTTTCTTCCGACTTGTTTAATTGGTTCTTTGTACACAAATGCCAAGGTTGGGAATAGAGTACATTCCACCTGCTCGGGAACTTCCCAGGTTGAGAAGCAGGATAAAATGCCAGGTCCCAATGTGACATTCCCAGTTTATACAACAGCCATCCCATAGTCTTCCTGATTAAGATTGCACTCAACTCGGTGCTGCAGTATGCGCTATTTTGGATTATGACTCCTGCTCATGGGGACTGTCTTTTAATATTTACAATGAACTAGAGGCAGATAAACTGCAGCAAGGTACAGCCAAGGTCATCCAAACTTTAAGCCACTCTTGTATAGTTAAGTACCTAAGTTCGATTTTAAGTTTAACCTTGTGACTAACAGCTCAAGAAATGATACCAAAAACAGCTTCATGTACACTATTGCAGCAATATTGGCCAAATTCAAACAGGGACTAATTTTGAGCACAGATTTCAATGTTGATGAATGTTTGTGTCCGGGACCACAATGTATGTGTGTTCTCTAAGGCAGTTTCAGAGCTGATGTCGGGAGAGGCTGTTTCTGCCTGGATACATATTGTGCTCCAGGCTTGGCAGACTCTACACAGCAGGGGAAATAGCAAACGGCAGCTGTCACAGTATTTTTGGACAACTGGATTGTAACGGGTGATATCGCCAGCTCACCATTGTGCTGTCCGATTCACTTCACAGGACAGAAAACTGACAGAACCTTCCATTCAGAGGAACCAGTTGTCTGTCCAGGTTAGAAATCCCAGGCAAACATCGATTAAAATCCACAAAGATTAAACTCCTCACACGTTTTTTTCAATCACAATCCAGGTTTGAGTGTACATGCTCGATGTCAATGCAGACATGACAACGTTGGTGGCAGCACATATGGTCAGCACGGTAGCACAGTGGCTAGCATTGTGGCGTCACAGCTCCAGGGTTCCCAGGTTCGATTCCCCGCTGGGTCACTGTCTGTGCGGAGTCTGCACGTTCGCCTCGTATCTGCGTAGGTTTCCTCCGGGTGCTCCGGTTTCTTCCCACAGTCCAAAGATGTGCAGGTTAGGTGGATTGGCCATGATCAATTGCCCTTAGTGACCAAAAATGTTAGGAGGGGTTATTGGGTTACGGGGATAGGGTGGAAGTGAGGGCTTAAGTGGGTCGGTGCAGACTCGATGGGCCGAATGGCCTCTTTCTGCACTGTCTATGTTCATAATCACAAAATGCACCAAATAGATGTCAATCTGTATCTAACGTCAGGGTTTAAACAAAAACTTCAAAGTACTTTTTGAAGTGTAGCCATCATTTTAATACAGGAAATGCAGCAGCCAATTTGCGCATAGCAAGATCCCACACATGGCCATGTGGTAATGACGAGATAACCTGTTTTTGTGACGTTGATTGAGGGATAAATATTGTCCAGGACACCGGGTTGAACGCGCTTCCCTGCTCTACTTCAAAATAGTGCCATGGGGATGTTCACATCCACCCGGGAAGGCAGACAGGGCCTTGGTGTGTAATGCCTCACCTGGAAGGCAGCAACAGTGCTGCACTCCCTCAGTATCGCACTGGAGTGTCGGTCCCTATCTTTGTGCTCGAGCCGCAGAGTGAGAACCGACAGCCTTCCCACTCGCTCGGAGGCACCCATGGCTGACACATGTCCAGCTCAGCCAGGCCCTGAGATTGACCTTGACCCGGGGAATATGCTGCAAGTAATCTCTATGGCTTTGGGAAGTATCGAGGGAAGTATCACGGTGCAATCTTTAATTGGAATGATTTGGCATCACATTCATTGTAGAATGAAACGTTTGAAGGAGGTGTTATTCTGCAAAGATGTCCTCTGCGTATATTCTAGGGAGGTGATGATATAATGGGATTGTCACCGGGCCAGTAATCCAGAGACCCCAGGATAAAGCTCTGGGGAGGGGGGCGGGATAATACTCGGGGTGGGGGGGGGGGGGGTGGCTGGGGAGTGGGGGTCTGGGGTAATGCTCCGGGAAGCTGGGAACAGGCCCAGACTAATGCTGGGGGAAAGCGGGGGTTGTCCCTGAGCTAATGCTCTGATTGGTGGGGGCGAGGAGGGAGTGGGGGTGTGTCGCAGGCTAATGATCTGGAGGAGGCGTCGGGCCTAATGCTCTGGTGGGGGGTGGGCGGGGAGCGTGGGCTCACTATCTAGCACGGCAAATGGTGAAATTTAAATTCAATATAAATCTGAAATTAAAAGTCGAAAGATGATCATGCAATCATTGTCGATTGTTGTAAAACCCCACCTGGTTCACTCATGTCATGGACTCAAAGGATCCCTACAGTGCAGAAGGAGGCCACTCGGCCCATCGGGTCTGCATCGACCCTCTGAAAGAGCACCCTACCCAGGCCCAAACTGTCCCCATAACCCCACCCAATCTCTGGGCTCTAAGGACAATTGATCGTGGCCAATCCAGCTAACCTGCACACCTTTGGACTGTGGGAGGAAACCAGAGCACCCGGAGGAAACCCACGCAGACATAGGGAGAGCGTGTAGACTCCACACAGACAGTGACCGAAGGTCAGAATTGAATCCAGGTCCCTGGCGCTGTGAGGCAGCAGTGCTAACCACCATGCCAGCCCATGCTCACCTTTACGGAAGGAAATCTGCTGTCCTTCCCTGGTCTGGCCTACATGTGACTCCAGACCCACAACAATGTGGTTCACTCTTAACTACTCCCGGGAATGGCCCAGCAAGCCACTCCGTTGTTGGCCAGCCGATAGACAGATAAACCATACACATGGACTATTGCCAGGATTACTGGTTTCAGGTTTGAGTCACCGGCAGTGATTCGATTGGGCTCTGGGCCTTGATGATGGGACCGATTAGGGACCTCACCTTGGGACTGTACTGCAGGAACCCCTCTTGAAGAGTTCACTGTCCAAACATGCAGCCTGGGTACAATCATTCTCCCATTGTCCCATAGCTGGCTAACCCAGTCTGATGGGGGCGGGGGGGGGGGGGGGGGGGGGGGGGGGGGGGGGGGGGGGAGGGGGGAGGGGGGGGGGGGAAATGAAGGACAGCCTAGGTACAATCATTCCCCCATTGTCCCATAGCTGGCCTAACCCAGTCTGATGGGGGCGGGGGGGGGGGGGGGGGGGGAGGGGGGAGGGGGGGGGGACTGAAGGACAGCCTGGGTACAATCATTCCCCCATTGACCCATAACTGACTAACCCAGTCTGATGGGGGCGGGGGGGAGGGGGTGGGGGGGGGGGGGGGGGGGGGGGGGGGACTGAAGGACGGCCTGTGGGAAAAGGCCGCAGGAGAACCTTAAAGAAATGTTTTATATTCAAGCTCAACTTTAAATGTAACCATTGGGTTTTCAAACACACCCCACACGTCCCCCTGTTGGTGTTGACAGACTCCACCATCACATTGAGGGTTAATTCTAGGGAGGGGGGGGTGATGTGATTCAGAGAGTTTGACACACACATATCTGATTGATTGCTTCAAGACTGAGGCATAAACCATTAAGCAGTGAATCAGGGCTTGCTTCGGAATAATGTACAGATTCCACCCCCACCTTCCCAAGGCTTCCTGTGGTCACCTCATGTCACAGCGGAGGATATGGGACTGTGGGAAAAGATTGACATTCCGTCTTTCCAAAGGGCCGACCACATTTTCACTCGCAGAGTGTCTTTCGCACATACACACAAAGCAAAACAAAAATCTGGAGTAATCCACAGAAGGAATTTAGCTGCAGTGCAGGGGAAACGTCAACAGCAAGGTGGTTATTGTTTCCAAGGTTCCCTCAGCCGTTTGTAATTAACTCTCTGTCCATTTCAATGTGGGGAAAATGGCTTTACCTTGTACGCCCCTGCCCCACTGCCTTCCCCGCACATCACTCTGCATTCTGCAACTGCTGTGATACCTAGTCATAGCAACCATGGCTAATCCCCTGGGCACCACACATTTCTGAACCAGTGCGCACCTACTTTCTGTTAAAAGGCTCGCAGTTTAAATGCTCGCCAAATAGCCAGGGAGAACAATCAGGACAATTCTGCACAGCCACGGGTGTCTAATGCAAATCTTCATGGGTAGGATATGTGGCATTTCAGGCTTAATGAATTGTCCATCACTGCTTTCAGCTCCATCTCAGGGGCTGAATTAATCTCGAAGGCTCAGCGGGCAATCAGACACTAAGTCGCTATTTATTACACATCCATTGTAACTAATTGATGTAATTAACACTGATTCCAATCCTTACAAACAATAGCTCATTCACAGAAGCCGCTGACACGCAGTGCTGTCCCATCTAGTCAAATAGACACCCTTCCATGGACAAATTTATCCCCACTGCCTGATGGGATTGCCTGGCATTTCCCAGAGGCCTCTCCATCATGTCATCTTTCTCTGCTTTTGCTCCGTGCATGAGATGAACCTATTTGTGCCTCCTGTGCACAGTGCTCTGATCCTGGAATGTGGTTTGCAAGGAGCAGAGCGCCCTGAATCCCAATGAGCCCATATCAGTAGGCAGTGACACCCAAGGCTTGCTTGCCGTAACGATAGTTAACGTAGGCCAGTGAGTGGGCCGCATGAGTGACCCTCCTTCATCTCAATGGGCCACAAGATTGAAATTGGACTTGCCCACTAACCATAAGTCCGTGAATAAAAGAATTAGCACCGAAAATGTCATCATGAGTTATGGATGATGCTTCATAATACATACCTTAATGGAACTGTCATCAACTTCATGGGGCGGCGCGGTGGTCAGCACTGCTGCCTCACAGTGTCAGGGACCCGTGTTCAACTCCGATCTTGGGTCGCTGTCTGTGTGGAGTCTGCACGTTCTCCCCGTGTCTGCGTGGGTTTCTTCCGGGTGCTCCGGTTTCCTCCCGCAGTCTAAAGATGTGCAGGTTAAGTGGTGTTACAGGGATAGGGTGGGGGATTGGGCCCAGGTAAGGTGCTCTTTCTTCTCTTCATAATCTTTATTATTGTCACAAGTAGGTTTACATTAACACTGCAATGAAGTTACTGTGAAAAGCCCCCTAGTCGCCACATTCCGGCGCCTGTTCGGGTCACAGAGGGAGAATTCAGAATGTCCAATTCACCTAACAGCACGTCTTTCTGGACTTGTGGGAGGAAACCGGAGCACCCGGAGGAAACCTACGCAGACACGGGGAGAACGTGCAGACTCCGCACAGACAGTGGCCCAAGCTGGGAATCGAATCTGGGACCCTGCTGCTGTGTAGCAACAGTGCTAACCACTGTGCTACCGTGCAGCCTTTTCAGAGGGTTGGTGCAGACTCAATGGGCTGAATGGCCTCCTTCAACACTGTAGGAATTCTACAGTTCGGATTAGGCATGATCTCATTGAATGGTGGAACAGACTCGATGGGCCGAATGGTCTATTTCTGCTCCTATATCTTGTGGTCTAATGTCAAATGGTAAAAACACAAGTATTTACGTTTTTATTGGGCAGTCAATGTTGTGCATAACTAGCATGCACCTCACTTCATGTGCCCCAGTGTTGTGTGTCTACCAATCATACCCAGAGGAAGGAAAACCCGACATGGAGAAAAATCAGCAGGATAGAACATAGAACATCGAACAGTACAGGCCCTTCGGCCCTCGATGTTGTGCCGAGCAATGATCACCCTACTTAAACCCACGTAACCCGTATACCCGTAACCCAACAATCCCCCCATTAACCTTACACTACGGGCAATTTAGCATGGCCAATCCACCTAACCCGCACATCTTTGGACTGTGGGAGGAAACCGGAGCACCCAGAGGAAACCCACGCACACACGGGGAGGACGTGCAGACTCCACACAGACAGTGACCCAGCCGGGAATCGAACCTGGGACCCTGGAGCTGTGAAGCATTTATGCTAACCACCATGCTACCGTGAGGATCTGGCAACACTGTGTATGGTCAATGGTTAACAAAGTGTTTTGCGGGTCGCACTCAGTACCCGGTTGGGCCAAAGGTTGCCCACCACTATGAGACAATGAATGAAGCAGGACAGCTGGTTTGTGTCAGGATCCTCCCTGTTGATTCCCTTATTTCCCATTTCTTTTTATTTTGCCGCTACCAATTTCGATCCATGGACATTTAATGGACCTATACCTTTAAGTCGAGCAGAGGCGGTGAGGAACTCAAAAGTTACAAAACAGTACACTGTGCTAGCTTTCGAACAGCAGAACTCAGACTTTCTGGCACCCGAGAGATCGGAGGGACTTGGTTCGAAAGGCTGTATTCTGCCCTGTAACAGGCGGTGATTGGGTCCTTCCCAAGTGGGATGGTTTTCAAAAAACCAAGGAAAAGACAGCCGGATCCTGGACACTCAGTGAAGAAGCTGTGAGTCTCTCTCCATTTCTCCCTGAAAGCTGCTGCTGTATTTCTGAACCTACGGAGAACCTGGATGAATCTGCAGTGAAAAACCATTACAGACTGAAAGCAGGAACCTCAAACTGAAAGCTTAAGCTAAAGGAAGGTGCGTTAGAATATCCTTTTTACTTTCATCATTATTTTTACACCCCTCTTTTTCCCTCTGTGTTTGTTTGGCTGTTGTGTGTGTGTATGTATGTGTGTGTGTGCGTGTTGTGCAGAGGGTGGGGGTGAGTTAAAGAGATGGGGTTAGGAATTAGATCATAGCCAACTAGTTGTATTTGCTGCATATTTAATTCTAGTTATTGTTATTATTAATATTAATTATTGGGTAAGAGCGAGGTATTTGTAGTGCACCCGGGTGATCAGGAGGAGGGAATTGGGAGGCTCCCGTTTAAGAGGGCAGTGAAGAGTTTCAGATACCTGGGGGTGCAGGTGGCCAGGAGTTGGGGGACTCTCCATAAGCTTAATTTTACCAGGCTGGTGGAGCAGATGGAGGAGGAATTTAAAAGGTGGGACATGGTGCCGCTATCGTTGGCGGGTAGAGTGCAGTCCGTCAAAATGACGGTTCTCCCGAGGTTCTTGTTCCTTTTTCAGTGTTTGCCCATCCTCATCCTTAGGGCCTTTTTTAGAAGGGTGACTAGCAGCATCATGAGCTTTGTTTGGGCGCATGGGACCCCGAGGGTGAAGAGGGTCTTCTTGAAGTGGGGTAGAGATGGTGGGGGGCTGGCATTACCCAATCTCTCGGGGTATTATTGGGCGGCCAATGTGTCGATGGTGCGCAAGTGGGTGATGGAGGGGGAGGGGGCAGCATGGAAAAGGTTGGAGATGGCGTCCTGTGGAGGCGCAAGCCTGGGGGCCCTGGTAACGGCGCCGTGGCCGCTCCCTCCTACGAGGTATAACACGAGTCCGGTGGTGGCGGCTACCCTCAAAATTTGGGGGCAGTGGAGGCGACATAGGGGGGAAGTGGGGGGCTCGATGGAGGCTCCGCTAAGGGGGAACCATAGGTTCGTCCCGGGGAACATTGATGGGAGATTTCAGGGTTGGCACAGAGCGGGCATCAGACAGCTGAGGGACCTGTTTATTGATGGGAGGTTTGCGAGCCTGGGGGAGTTGGAGGAGAAATTTGGGTTCCCCCCGGGGAACATGTTCAGGTATCTGCAGGTAAAGGCGTTTGCTAGGCGGCAGGTGGAGGGATTCCCTTTGCTGCCCGCGAGGGGGGTGAGGGACAGAGTGCTTTCGGGGGTCTGGGTCGGGGATGGGAAGGTATCTGATATCTACAAGGTAATGCAGGAGGCGGAGGAGGCGTCAATAGAGGAGCTAAAGGCTAAGTGGGAGGGGGAACTGGGGGAGCAGATCGAGGATGGGACATGGGCGGATGCCCTGGAGAGGGTTAACTCTTCCTCCTCGGGCAGCACGGTGGCGCAGTGGGTTAGCCCTGCTGCCTCACGGCGCCGAGGTCCCAGGTTCGATCCCGGCTCTGGGTCACTGTCCGTGTGAAGTTTGCACATTCTCCCGTGTTTGCGTGGGTTTCGCCCCCACAACCCAAAGATGTGCAGGCTAGGTGGATTGGCCATGCTAAATTGCCCCTTAATTGGAAAAAATGAATTGTGTACTCTAAATTTATTTTTAAAAAACTCTTCTCCTCATGTGCGCGGCTTAGCCTCATCCAATTCAAGGTGCTGCACTGGGCCCATATGTCCTGGACTAGGATGAGTAGGTTCTTTGGGGGCGAAGACAGGTGTGTTAGATGTTCGGGGAGTCCAGCGAACCATGCCCATATGTTCTGGGCATGCCCGGCACTGGAGGAGTTCTGGAAGGGGGTGGCGGGGACGGTGTCAAGGGTGGTGGGATCCAGGGTCAAGCCAGGCTGGGGACTCGCGATTTTTGGGGTTGCGGTGGAGCCGGGAGTGCAGGAGGCGAGAGAAGCCAGTGTTTTGGCCTTTGCGTCCCTAGTAGCCCGGCGGAGGATCTTGCTCCAGTGGAAGGATGCGAGACCCCCAAGCGTGGAGACCTGGATCAATGACATGGCGGGTTTTATTAAGCTGGAGAAGGTCAAATTCGCCCTGAGGGGATCGGTACAAGGGTTCTTTAGGAGGTGGCAGCCTTTCGTCGACTTTCTGGCTCAGCGATAGGGAACTAGGTCAGCAGCAGCAGCAACCCGGGGGGGGAGGGGCTGAAAAAGGGGGGGGGGGTTGACTATGTTTATTTAATTTAATTTATTTTCAAGTTCTCTTGTTGTTTACCAGGTTTGGGGGGGGGCTCGATATATGCGTTGCTACGGTCTTGGGGGTATTATGCTTATTATGTTGTTTTATTGCTGTTTGTTACTGTTTGTCGCTATATATTTTGTAAAAAATTTTTCAATAAAAATTATTTTAAAAAAATAACATTAATTATGTTTAAATTTACAAACCTGGTGACTGTAATTATTGGGCAGCCAAGGGCCAAAGACTTTGGGTGTTTTTCTCAGAATTATTTGTTAATTTCAATTGTGTTGCGACTCCGGATCAAGTGGAATTGACCCCTCACTAGCCCATTGGGTCGTAACAGTGGGAAGAAATGGATACTCGATTGGTGGATTTTATGAGTCCAGGAATATTGGTGCTGTCCAAGCCTGATGTGAAGGGAACTTGTTTGACTTGGGGTTTTCCAATAAGATCCCTCTTGGCTATCAGTTTGAAAATTGTGACGCCCAGGCTCTCTTAAAGAGCTGCTGCTCGTCTGTAATAGAATGGAATTACAGAAGAGATACAACACAGACATAGGCCATTCAGTCCATCGAACCTGTGCCCACTTTCTGCAACGGGCCTTTAGCTCGTTCCGCTCTCCTGTCTTACGGTAGCACAGTGATTAGCACAGTTGCTTCACAGCTCCAGGTTTGATTCCCGGCTGGGTCACTGACTGTGCGGAGTCTGCACGTTCTACCCGTGTCTGCGTGAGTTTCCTCCGGGTGCTCCAGTTTCCTCCCACAGTCCAAAGATGTGCAGGTTAGGTGGATTGGCCATGGTAAATTGCCCCTGTGACCAAAAAAAGTCAGATGGGGTTACTGGGTTATGGGGACAGGGTGGAGGTGTTGACCTTGGGTAGGATGCTCTTTCCAAGGGCTGGTGCAGACTCGATGGGCTGAATGGCCTCCTTCTGCACTGTAAATTCTATGATTCTACGATAAGATGAAGAGTAGGGAGCTCTTCTTGGCTAATACCTATCCCTCAATCATATACAAACAAAACTGGACAAATGGATTATTTGTGGGACCATAACTGTGTGTAGTTTAAGTGCTACAGTTGCAGTAGTGACTGCTGTTCAAAAGCAATCAATCTGTTCAAAAGCATTCTTAGAGATCCTGAGAAGCATCAGAATTTTCAACACTGAATGAGGCCACTCGGTCCATCATGACTGTGCCGGCTCATTGCTAAAGCAATTTGAACTGTTGAAACCAATGACCATTGTCATTAATTTCATTAGTTAGCTGCAAAACTATTAAAATGCTTAAAACCTGTCAGAATTTGAAAAACATCTCATTAAGCCTTTCCTTTTCCTAGAATAGGTAGTGCCAGCATTGCAAGTATCCTCCTAACAATAGTTTCCAATCTCCAACCTAATCCTGCTTTCCGAACATCACTGGCATTTCTATACTTGGGCAACTGAAACTGAACGCAAAAAAGAAATTTTATAAAAGGGCAGCACGGTGGCACAGTGGTTAGCACTGTGGCTTCACAGCTCCAGGGTCCCAGGTTTGATTCCCCGCTGGGTCACTGTCTGTGCGGAATCTGCACGTTCTCCCCGTGTCTGCGTGGGTTTCCTCCGGGTACTCCGGTTGGCCATGATAAATTGCCCTTAGTGATCAAAAAGGTTAGGAGGGGTTATTGGGTTACGGGGATAGGGGGAAGTGAGGGCTTAAGTGGGTCGCTGCAGACTCGATGGGCCGAATGGCCTCCTTCTGCACTGTCTGTTCTATTATTTCTCCTCAGAGAGAACAGCCCCAGCTCCTCCAATCTATCCACGTAGCTGAGCTTCTGCTACCGCGCTCGCAAATCTATTCTGCAACCTCTCTGAAGCCTCCACATCCTTCTGAAAGGGTGGCGCCCAGAATTAGACACAATTCTCTCGCTGAGACTGCAAGGCTTTCATGAATGTATCCCCTAACTCCCTTGCTTCTGCCCTCTCTGCCTCTATTTATAAAGCCCAGTCTGCCCCAAATCCTTACGGGGGAGCACGATCTTTGGCTGGGGTTGGAATTGCAGGACCCTGCTTCCAATAGCATGCTGTGCCAAAGACTTTAGCAGCTAGCCCTGAGTGTGCGGGAGGTGCACCAAAGTAGGGTATCCCATCAAATTTCACTCCCCTCTCTCAATCCCGCATGCTCAATCTGCTGGGAACATGGCAAGTGAGTGATGTGTCCCAGGCCAAATGGACTGGGAATCATAGAATAGAATTACAGGATCCCTACAGTGCAGAAGGAGGCCATTCAGCCCATTGAGTCTGCACCGACCCTCTGAAAGAGCACCCTACCTAGGCCCACTCCCCGCACTCTCTCCCCGTACCCGCATGACATCAAGGGGCCATCTGGGCCAATCCACCGAACTTGCCCATCGTTGGACTGTGGGAGGAAACCGGAGTCCCCAAAGGAAGCCCACGCACACACGGGGAGAACGTGCAAATTCCGCACAGTGAGTGACCCAAGGTCGGAATCGAACCCGGGTCCCTGGCGCTGTGAGGCAGCAGTGCTAACCACCATGCCAAGAGGAAGTACATCAGTGTCGTGTGAAGCATTTCCAAGGTCAGTGTACTGTTGCAGCTCCTGCACACACGCTTCCTTCATCCAAAGTGCAGTCCTAGTGTAACTGACGATTCACTCTCTCAGGAGGTGGGTTGAACAGTAGGACATGGAGGCTTTGTAGGAGAGGAAGATCCCACGGCGGGAATGGTCGGATGCGCACGTTGTTGGTTGCTGCCAATCTCAACGTTTTGCTCCACACTGGACCTCTCTACTGGAAGGCATCACCGACCCATCATACCTGATCGCAAGCTTGTGAAGCACACAGGGTGAGTCCTTCTCTGGTAATCCAAACAGCAGAAGCTTTGGCAAGCCAATGACCTGGCTTTCACTGGATCCTCACCCTGCCCCTGTATGGCAGGGGCCACCCTGATTGGCATTGTGTGCCAGGCTACAAAGGTAGGCCGCCCCTCGAAAACAAACCGATGATACAGCGAGGCCCCTTACGTAGTTGTGCCAGGCTGCCAAGTCATGGCTGCTCCCAGGGAGTTGGGCATATAAAGCAGATGCCATGTTTGCCAGGGGCAACACCTTGACATCTTTCCAACTGCAAGGGCCTTAGTAGTTCGACAGGGCACATTATTTTCCCATATGTGCAAGGGCTTTGTTGATGGAACCTCTGGGTCCATTAGCGCAGGCTGTGCACGATCATATTTATGTGGCTGCGAACAATTGACTCTTTCTTTTTTCATGTGAAAGCCTCTTGGTCTCCATCAACTGTGCCCTGTCCTACTCATCTGAAAATGTTTGGAGCCTCATGCTCTCTCTCTATTTAAGCAGATCAATTACACGAAGGGCAGCACGGTAGCATTGTGGATAGCACAATCGCTTCACAGCTCCAGGGTCCCAGGTTCGATTCCGGCTTGGGTCACTGTCTGTGCGGAGTCTGCACATCCTCCTCGTGTGTGCGTGGGTTTCCTCCGGGTGCTCCGGTTTCCTCCCACAGTCCAAAGATGTGCAGGTTAGGTGGATTGGCCATGATAAATTGCCCTTAGTGTCCAAAATTGCCCTTAGTGTTGGGTGGGGTTACTGGGTTATGGGGATAGGGTGGAGGTGTTAACCTTGGGTAGGGTGCTCTTTCCAGGAGCCGGTGCAGACTCGATGGGCCGAATGGCCTCCTTCTGCACTGTAAATTCTATGTAATCTATGTAATATTAATATTTGAAAGGATCGAACATTTGTTCTCCAGCGTGTGTTGGATTGTTTGGAAGAGAAGAGAGTCAAAATCCTCCTATGGGACAAATAACCAATTACTGGGAAGTTGTACATCCAGCACTTGCACAGACAGCACCATTTCCCTGAAGCTAACATTTCTCATTTACTTAGTCCAGTTATATATCAAACGCCATCCCTTCCCACAGCAGCACAATTGTGGAACTGTATCATAGCATCACTCAATGTCTTCAACAGTGAAGAAAAGTAGCAAATGCAAAACTAAATAACAATCTATTGTTCAATGTTATTTTCGAGCAGGTTTTTTCATACTCTGTTTTTTTTACACAAAATACAAGTTATTTAAAATATAAAATTAATCTTGTTCCATAGCTGTGTGATTTAAGTTTTACCTCTAGAGAGTTTATTCAGATACTTGAGAACCTGAAGCAGTCCGTTTCCATGTGCAACAAGATCTGGCTTGGGCTAAGAAGTGTCAATTAACATTCACGCCACACAAGCACCAGGCAATGACCATCTCCAACAAGAGAGAATCTAACTATCTCCCCTTGACATTCAATGGCATTAACATCGCTGAATCCCCACAATCAACATCCTGGGGGTTACCATTGATCAGAAACTGAACTGGACCCAGCCACATTAATACTGTGGCTACCAGGGCAGGTCAGAGGCTGGGAATCCTGCGGAGAGTAACTCACCTCCTGACCCCCCCAAAGCCTGTCCACCATCTACAAGGCACAAGTCAGGAGTGTAAGGAATATTCTCCACTTGCCTGGATAAGTGTGGCTCATTCCACACTCAAGAAGCTCCACACCATCCAGGATAAACCAGTTCCATCTGATCAGCACCATCCACCACCGTCAACATATTCCCTGCCCCTCCAACGCACAGTGGCAGCTGTGTGTACCATCTACCAAATGCATTCACCAATGCCCCTTCGACAGCACTTTTTCCAAACCTGTGAACTCTACCATCTAGAAGGACAAGGGAAAAAGATTCATGGGGACGCCAGAACTCGTAGGATCTTCTCCACGACACTCACCATCCTGACTTGGAAATATATCGGCCGTTCCTTCACTGTCACTGGGTCTAAATCCTGGAACTCCCTCCCTAACAGCACTGTGGGTGTACCTACACCCCATGGACTGCAGCCATTCAAGAAGGCCGCTCACCACCACCTACTCAAGGGGCAATTAGGCATGGACAATAAATGCAGAGGCCTGCCCACTTCCTGTGAAAGAATGAAAAAGTAATTTTAAGAAATGGAGTTGGATAGTTGGCACGACAATGGAAAGCCACGATCATGCAGTGATTGGTTGTGGCAGAGTTTAGGATCTCAGCTGTACCGCATTAGTGAGGGGCTGAACAGAGGCCAGGAACTGTGGTGATATGCATCACTGTAGATATACAAGGGGTTAATGTAAGTACACGTAGACTAGCTAGACACTAGAGGGAGCACCAGAGACATGACACACAGACACTCAACCAATAGGTCAGTAAGATAGGACACGACCAATGGGCATTCACGATACACACAGACGTGACACTACCACAGGAGGGCATTACACCAACCCATATATAAAGGACACGGCGCACATGATCTTCCTCTTTCCAGTGAAGACACTCAGTGAGTACAGACACAGGGTTGATTCAATATCACACCCACCACGTGGATTGTAGCAGACTGGTTCGTCAGCCTGAGTAGCTATAAAAGGATTAACAGAAGAGGCGAATCCGAGTAGGAGAATTATAAATAGTTTAATAAACGTGTTGAAGTTATCTCCACGTCTGAACCTTCCTTTGTCAGAGTGAACATCAAGGAAGCCGCTTATGCTATGCCAAGAGCAAAACAAGACAGGAACTACTTGTGGAGAAAGGCCAAGCGAAAGTGAGAGTCAGAACCATTGTGTGGGTGTGGAACTATTGGTGACTGGATTGATGGTCGCCTGCAATGAGATCCCCCCATCGTCTTGAAATACCATAGAAACCAAGTATAAGCATGCCAATCCCTCAAAACATTGTCAACTGAGGTAACCTTTGGGAAAGGCAGACCAGGCAAATGAGTGCACAATAATGAGTAGGATACTGAGAAGTGTAGGGGGACAATGAGGAGCAGATGGATAGGTGGTTAAGAAGGAATACAGGATACTCTTCATTATTGCTTAGGTGTACACAATGTTGAGAGCATGGTGGTTTGGCTTGAATTGTCCAATAGCACATAGTTGGACTACTGTGTAGAGTTCTGGTCACCACATTACAGGAAGGGTGTGATTGTACTAGAGAGGATCCAGAGGAGATTTTGTAAGGGGAACAAAGAATTCACATCGCGTTTGGTCGCAACAAAAACCTAATAGTTATTATTTTATAATAACTATTATGTACAGCTCACTACGGAGTCTTCTCTAGTGGGTGCCTGACTGGGCGACTCTATTTATACAATGCCAAATATTGATAAGGGTCCCCCGGTCCCTTATCAGGGGAGCTCGTACTCTGCAAGATCCCGTGTGGGTTATAGCAGCAGATTTACAAGGATGTTGTCAGCAATGGAGAATTAAAAAAAGAAAATTTAGAGTACCCAATTTTTTTTTCCAATTAAGGGGCAATTTAGCGTGGCCAATCTACCTAACCTGCACATCTTTGGGTTGTGGAGGTGAGACCCACGCAGACACGGGGAGAATGTGCAAACTCCACACTGACAGTGACCCGGGGCTGGGATTGAACCCGGGTCTTGGCGTCATGAGGTAGCAGTGCTAACCACTGTGCCATCCTGCTGCCCGGCAATGGAGAATTTTTACCGTTAGCAAGTATTGGATAGGCTGGAATTGTTTTCTTTGGAATAGAGGAGACGGAAGTGTAAAATATTAGGGAGGACCCTTGATAAAATTGATAGGGAGGAGCTATTTTCTTGAGCAGAGAGGTCAAGAACCAGGGGGCTAAAGTAATAAGTGGAAGGATTTAAAAAAATTTTTTTTTTCATTCTCCTCCTTTTTTACATTTTCTCCCAAATTTACATCCAACAATAAACAATAATCAGTAACGAATATGTCAATCCCCATATCAATAACAACGATCCCATCCTCCCACCAAACCCCCAAACATCAGCCCACATGTTTACATAAACAAATGACAAAAAGGAATCAGGAATCACCCATAGTCACCATTAACACATACAGTCCCCCTCCCTCCAACCCTCCCAGCCCCCTCCCCCCCACTAATGTTCGATGTAATCCAATTCTCGAAAGTGCAGAATGGATAACGCCCATGAATTGTAGAACCCCTCCATCCTTCCTTCCGCTCAGTTCAAATTTGACCTTTGCAAGCCCCCCCCGCCACAGGGTGGAGAGGTTGCTCTCCATCCCAACAGGATCCGCCTTCGGGCGATCAATGAGGCGAAGGCTACGATATCTGCCTCCGTACCCGTTTCCAACCCCGGCTGGTCCGACACCCCGAATATGGCCTCCCGAGGACCCGGGTCCAGTTTCACGTGCACCCCCTTGGAGATTACCCTAAACATCTCCTTCCAGTAATCCTCCAGCTTTGGACAGGACCAAAACATATGAACGTGGTTTGCGCCCCCTCCCCCCCCCCCCCGTCAATGTTCACACACATCTTCTACCCCCTCAAAGAGCCGGCTCATCCTCGCCCTTGTAAGGTGCGCTCTATAAACCACCATCAGCTGTAAAAGTGGATTAGAGGGGAGCGGAGGAGGAGAGATGTTTTCACCCAGAGCGTGGTGAGGGTTCGAACTGATTGCCTAAAAGGATGTTCATATCACACACCCTCATCGTATTGAAGGCATACTTGGATATGCACTTGAAGTGTTGCAACCTACAGGGTTACAGCCCAAGAGCGGTAAAGTAGGATTAGACTGGAGAACTCTGTTTTTGGTCAGTGCACACACTGCGCTGAATGGTCTCCTTCTGATCCATTCTGTTACTTTAGTTAATCAAAGTGAAGATATCTGCAGTGCTCTTTGAAGGTAAGTGTTAGTGATTCTGGCCTTAAGTTCACCCATCAATGAAGAAACTCTATTTGAATCTTTTGTATGACAAAAATGTGTGCCTGTCCTTTGATGTGCATCTGAATGATTTTGGTCTACTCTGACCAATACTGCATTCGTCAATCATGAGGATATTTTCCGATCTTTCCTCCCTCCGACCCAGTCCAGTTCTATAACCGACCCTCCCTGTTCTCCCGACGTAACTGCACCTAATTACCCAAACCAACCTTTTATTCCATTGCGCACAGACAGATCAGAGTGCATCGCCAAGATGTCAAACACGCTTGTAAAATCCCATTGCATCGCATTGCTCAAGAAGTTAGGAAATCACCATTCAGACGTTGCAATTTTGCAAAGAGCATGTTTATTTGAAAATATTTCAATAGCATTTCCAAATGGAGTGCCACGTTAGATTTACTGCATATCCCTGAGGAAATCAGAGGTCATTGCCAGGAGCAGGAATATGACATCACAGTGTCTTTCGTTAAGAAATCTTTTTTGTAAATCGAAACAAAACTAAAACATGGGATAATGGACGGTGAGTGAGGTTATCTAGGATTGCTACAGGATCTTGACCAATTGGGCCAGTGGGTTGATGAATGGGAGATGGAGTTTAATTTCGATAAATGTGAGGTGATACATTTTGGTAGATCAAATCAGGGCAGGACCTACTCAGTTAATGGTAGAGAGTTGGGGAGAGTTACAGAACAAAGAGATCTCGGGGTACAGGTTCCTAGCTCCTTGAAGGTGGAGTGGCAGGTGGACAGGGTGGTGAAGAAGGCATTCAGCAGGCTGGGTTTTATTGGTCAGAATATTAAATACAGGAGTTGGGACGTCTTGTTGAAGTTGTACAAGACATTAGTAAGACCACACATGGAATACTGTGTTTAGTTCTGGTCACCCTATTATAGGAAGGATATTGTTAAACTAGAAAGATTGCAGAAGGGATTTACGAGGATGCTACCAGGACTTGATGGGCTGAGTTATAAGGAGAGGCTGGATAGGCTGGGACTTTTTTCCCTGGAGCGAAGGAGGCTTGGGGTGATCTTATAGAGGTCAATAAAATAATGAGGGGCATAGATAAGGTAGATACACAATATATTTTCCCAAAGGTAGAGGAGTCTAGAACCAGAGGGCATAGGTTTAAGATGAGGGAAGAGATATAAAAGAGACCAGAGGGGAAATTTCTTCACACAGAGGGTGGTGAGTGTCTGGAACGGGCTGCCAGAGGCAGTGGTAGAGACGGCTACAATTTTGTCCTTTAAAAGGCAGTTAGACAGTTACATGAGCAGGATGGGTATAGAGGGGTATGGGCCAAATGTGGGCAAGTGGGACTAGCTTAGTGATAGAAACTGGGCGGCATGGACAAGCTGGGCCGAAGGGCCTGTTTCCATGCTGTAAACATCTATGACTCTATAACATTTAGTCAATGTGTATTTTGATTAAACATTCTCGTGTGTACATGGTCACAGGATTGCAAAGGAACTCGATCCTAATCTGTATCAGCAGTTAAGGTCTCCCCATAACTACTGACAATCTACCTGGTAGTGGCTATTCTTGTCATCAAAAATCAACTGCCCTCTGGTGTCAGTATTCTGCCGAGATGGTTTCCTTCTGTCCTGTGCTGACCAGCCTTGTTGTAATCGAGGTGGAAGCAAAGGAGGCAAAAGCACCCGGAGCCAGATTCAAACCGCTGGATTTGCTATGGTAATCAGCAGCTTGACCTCTGTCCACTGATCAGTCAGTTAGGCTTTCATTTGGCTTTCTCGTCGTGGGTGATGCTGTCATTGGACAAGAACTTTCCTTGACCAAACCAGGATTTGACTAGGATTTCTGCACAGCCTCTGAGGCAGAGCCACTATTTTAGGGATGCACCGACATTGTGAGCTAAGATCGCTGGATTCAGAAAACAAAGGTAGTTTTATGGATTTTGGTAAACATTAGAAATCAGGTATAGTTTTAAGTGGGTTTAATTTAACATTTCTGTGCTTGGAAGGATTAAAGTTGGATTCATGCTCATCAAAGGTATTTGTATCTGTGGGGGGTTGGTTTCAATTCCAACTTGTATTGTGCTTAGAGAGGGCTGTGGCATGAAGAGTGAATAAACCAGCAGTGGTTGCTTCGCAACTGGGGCCTTGTAAGGTAAAGAAGCTTTAGTTTTTTTTTAGCTAATTTGATTGTAGTTGGAGATAGGTAGTGAGTGAGAAGACAGCTCTCATAGCTCTGCTAGAGGCAGTTGGTTTTAGAAGGCTAAAGAGAGAACATCGCTCTCAGCCTTTCTAGAAGAAAAACCATTCGATTAAGTAATGGTTAAGAAACCTGACACCGGAATCTAAAGTCCAGCTAGTTCAGGAAACTAGAGAAATGAAGAGAAGTGTCCAAGAAGTTTGGAGTTAACAGAACAGAGGAAACTGGAAACCAGAACAGATTTCTGTTTAGTGAAGTCACAGAGTTGAAAAGGCATTGGACTGTGAGAGACCAGTGAAATATCTGCAGTAGTGCTGAGGTTTGTGAGAAATTACAATTTGGGGGACATTTGAAATAATTGTGGGAATCAGTGGGTGGACCTCAGTTTGTGCAAAAGTTTTTAAGACAAAGGAAATCTGAACAGAGAGGTGTAAAATCTGAAAGTGAAACTTTGATGGAAGAAGCAGCGGAGGAAAAGCATAATTTAGTAAAACGTGTGACTTTTGAAGTGGAATTTGAAATCACTGGTGTGGATGCTGGAGTTCAGTGACACAAGGCGGCTCACGGGATAAGAATCAAGAAATCCACAGACATTCACTTGGGTTCAGAGAGGAGTGCGTCTTATCACAGTCATCTTGTGTGCTTAAAGGGGACTTTTTGTGTCAATGAGGCCATTGTCGTTTAAGATGTACTTTATAATCAGTGTTGGTCTTAAAATCTGTGTTCAATTGTTAAGCTAAGGGGGGGATTAAAGGGGTATTGTGCAATAATCAAACTTTTCATGTTCAATAAATGTTTTTTTCTTGTTAAAAATAATTTAAAAGGTACGGTCTTCTGAGCTAGATTCCATTCTGGGATCTTCCCATCCAGTTTTTTTTATTATTTAGAGTACCCAATTCCTTTTTTTCCAATTAAGGGACAATTTAGTGTGGCCAATCCACCTACCCTGCACATTTTTGGGTTGTGGGGGCGAAACTCACACAGACACGGGGAGAATGTGCAAACTCCACACGGACAGTGACCCAGAGCCGTGATCGAACCCGGGTCGTCAGCGCTGTAGGCAGCAGTGCTAACCCACTGTGCCACGTGCCGCCCTACCTCCCATCCACTTATAACACCAACTGGGATTGTGACATTTGTCAATGATGAATATGTCTCATACTTAAAAATCTAGGTAGGAGGTTAATAGTTAGGGATTGTGCCAATCCCAGTTCTTCTGTATTCATCGCTGTAGGCGTCAACACTCTGTCTCATCTAAATCCCAATAGAAATGATCCTGCTTAGAGCCATTATCTCTCAAGCCTCACTCCTTGGGACTTTTATTTTATTGATGGGCAATTTAGCCAATCCACCTAACCTGCACATCTTTTTTTTAAAAAAAAATTTTTAGATTAGCCAATTATTTTTTCCAATTAAGGGGCAATTTAGCGTGGCCAATCCACCTAACCTGCACATCTTTGGGTTGTGGGGGCGAAACCCACGCAGACACGGGGAGAATGTGCAAACTCCACACGGACAGTGACCCAGAGCCGGGATCGAACCTGGGACCTCAGCGCCGTGAGGCGGTTGTGCTAACCACTAGGCCACCGTGCTGCCCCATCCTGCACATCTTTAGGTTGTGGGGGTGAGACCCATCCAGACACGGGGAGAATGTGCAAACTCCACACGGGACCGTGACCCGGGGCTGAGATCGAACCCGGGTCCTCAGCGCCCTGAGGCAGCAGTGCTAACCACTGTGCCAAGGTGCTGCCCCTCTCCTTAGGATTTTTGATGGATGTGACAGCAGTAGCAACTAAATTTGGGCAAGCCCATTATCCCTAGACAGTCATTGTGGTCCAACCCGTGAGACAACAGTCCATTTATCCACAAGCCTCTGAGACTGTCTTGGGCACCATCACCCAATCATTTGATTTGTGCATGGATGGAGAACATATGTCACATGTGACACATCATTAGATTCCCAAGTGTGGTTTCTGGTAACCGTGGAGATGATAGCTGCTTTGGGAAATTTGTCGTAAGTAGAATGAAATGAGTGGGTCACAAAGCACCCACGGATAAAAAAGTTGCAGGGTCTCATTTTAGAAAGCAATAATTATTATATTTTATTGTAGACTAAGTCAATCAGCAGATATCATTGTGAGCTCCCATTGCAGAACAGGTTTGTTGTTTTCTGTGCAAAGATATTTTTTTCAATGGTATATTTTATTCAGCTGAATGGCCCTGGACTACATGTGGTTGGATTGTTGAGTCATGGTTGCGCATCATAGGATGTTAAACCTATCATTACAGCAGTGCCTAGATTTTCCATCGTGATCATAGCACACATCTGGGACGACTTAGTGGCAAGCATGGGGGGAAAGGTTAATTCCACAGAATTACTGTATGTTACCCATGAAATGGCATGGTCTAATTCATATCAAGGTGGGGGCGATAAGGCTGGTGGTCAGTTATATATGTTATGCCAATCTGGAGCCAGAGGAACTTTGCATGGCTCAAGACACATCACCAACATGCACATGATTGCAGCCACCTCTAATACATGTGATAGGAGAACTTTGTGGTATTTGATTCTCTGGCCCTGATGATACAATGGTAATGACGAATGAAACAGTCACCATTGGCCATCATTACACTGAGAAACTGACAGAAACCTCAGGAGTCCGCACATGCGTGGAGTAATGTGGAAACCCAGAAGTTGTTATGAATGAGTCTACGCTGTTCTCTAGTCCACAGCCTGTGTAGATGTTCCTGCAGATTGCAATCCCCATTACAATCAAGACTATTTGTCTTGCTATTTTTAAAAAAACCCTGTGATAAAGTTACACCTTTTGAATGAGGCATAACTGTTTTATTTTTAACCAGATACGAAATCCACAATTATTGCTAAACACCCTCACTGGCCTGAAAAGTGAATTTTATATTTGTGGAGTACTAATATTTTATATTTATTTCAGCTTTTATAAAATAGTCATACATTGAAAATTTAAATTAAAAATTAAGGATTTTAAGTGCTTTCAGCTTCCTGGTTTGCTGACTGTGAGAATACTTCAAATTGATTTGTTGCCGACCTGCTTGCTGACATCATTGCTGCTGCACATCAAGACATCTTCATGACTTGGTGCCAGATTTAAACTGGCTTTGGGAAAGAGGAAATTCCTGTCACAGGGATTGCTAGGTCTCTGTGGGAAACTTTCTTCAAGGTCGTTGCTTCACCACTAACCGCAAAATCCAGTCCCCTTTATCTCATCAAGGCACAAATGGAGATCAATCTATGCACATTGAATTCATTGCACTGGAAAATACATCAGTTTAACTGACCATTAGGTTATTCCAGGAATATTCTGAAACACTAGGGCCGGGATTCTCCGACTCTGCGCCGGGTCGGAGAATCCTGGGGGGAGGCGCGAATCCCACCCCGCTGCCCCGGCGCTGGCTGCCCTATTCTCAGGCACCGTTTTTCTGGGGCTGGCGGGATTCCTGCCACGTCAGTCGGGGGCCGTTGATAGCGGCCCCCGGCGGTTCACTGGGCCCTGATGGGTCCAGTGGCCGTCAGGTTTTTCCCAGTCCCACCGGCGTGGGTTACCTCACCTCCCACACGGCGGGACCTGGAAGGTGAGTGTGCAGGGGTCGTCCTGGGGGTGGGGGGGGGGGGATCCGACCCCCGGGGGGGGCCCCCACGGTGGCCTGGCCCACGCTCGAGGCCTACAAATCTGCGGGGCGGGCTGGTTCTGTGGGTGCCTTCTTTCCTCCACGCCGGGCCCCTGTAGGGCTCCGCCATATTGCCCAGGGGCTGTCGTGGAGAAGGGAACCCCCGTGCATGCGCGGAAATACGCCGGCCGGTCTGCGCATGCTCGAGATCACACCGGCCGTCCCGCGCATGCGCAAACTCGGGCCGGCCCTTTGGTGCTGGCTGGAGCTGCGGGGACGACTCCGGCGGCAACCTAGCCCCCGAGATTGGTGAGAATTCCTCACTTTCGGGGGCCATCGACGCCGTTGTCGTTGGCGCTGGTTTTCCCGCTGGCACGGGGACATAGCCCCATTTTTAGAGAATCCCGCCCAAGAAGTTGCAGCTTGCATATATTTTCACTCATTGTCATTTACTGCTCCAAGCATTGAGTGTGTGTGCTGAATTTGTGCCCTTTTTTAGACCATGCAGACCTGCTGAAAAATCTGAGTAAGGAAAATAGCTTAGTGTCCTCTGATCAGAGATTGGCAAAACAAAATGGTTGCAAGACCATTGGCTGTTAATGCTGTGTTAATTGAGGACGGTGGGCATTAAATAGGGATTCACTTGAGTTACTATAGACTGAAACTGTTATTGGATTAGGAGGTACATGCTTTTAATTTATGTCTCTGTCAATAAAAGCTTCTAAAAATGTGTAAAGATTGGCTCAGGTTCTATCCTTCAGTGTCTGGCCACCTTGAATATAACACTGGATACATGAACCCCTGCAATATTTTGTGTCTTGTCTTCCTGCTCCTGTCGCCACCTATTTCCACATCTTCGTGTACTCCCTAGATTTGCCTGCAGCAGATGTACTTTTTTGGTCAGGGTGGATAATGCAGTGATTTTTAAAAAATATATCGTGATAGCCTCAACAAATGGCACATATTATCATGTGGTGAAAAATCAACTGGAGGTTCAGGCAGAATTTGAACAATGGGTGAAATCACCTCCTTTTCCACATCACAACATATTTCGGATCATTGACATTTTAACAGAGTTACATTTATTAGAGAAAAGAAATGAAAGAGAAGACATGTGAAACTATAAATTGTTATCACCACCTCTGTTAAAATACTGGACATGTTATTTGTCCAGTAATCTCACCAAAAGTAATTTCTCAGCTAAAGCTTTAAAATGTTGAGTGAAATATATAACATTCAGTAGTAGGGAAGATGCTGGAATCTATCATCAAGGAAGAAATAGCGAGACATCTGGATAGAAATTGTCCCATTGGGCAGACGCAGCATGGGCTCATAAAGGGCAGGTCGTGCCTAACTAATTTAGTGGAATTTTTTGAGACCATTACCAGTGCAGTAGATAACGGGGAACCAATGGATGTGGCATATATGGATTTCCAGAAAGCCTTTGACAAGGTGCCACACAAAAGGTTGCTGCATAAGATAAAGATGCATGGCATTAAGGGTAAAGTAGTAGCATGGATAGAGGATTGGTTAATTAATAGAAAGTAAAGAGTGGGGATTAATGGGTGTTTCTCTGGTTGGCAATCAGTAGCTAGTGGTGTCCCTCAGGGATCCGTGTTGGGCCCACAATTGTTCACAATTTACATCGATGATTTGGAGTTGGGGACCAAGGGCAATGTGTCCAAGTTTGCAGATGACACTAAGATAAGTGGTAAAGCGAAAAGTGCAGAGGATACTGGAAGTCTGCAGAGGGATTTGGATAGGTTAAGTGAATGGGCTCGGGTCTGGCAGATGGAATACAATGTTGACAAATGTGAGGTTATCCATTTTGGTAGGAATAACAGCAAAAGGGATTATTATTTAAATGATAAAATATTAAAGCATGCTGCTGTGGCGAGAGACCTGGGTGTGCTAGTGCATGAGTCACAGACGGTTGGTTTACAGGTGCAACAGGTGATTAAGAAGGCAAATGGAATTTTGTCCTTCATTGCTAGAGGGATGGAGTTTAAGACTAGGGAGGTTATGTTGCAATTGTATAAGGTGAAAGTGAGGCCACACCTGGAGTATTGTGTTCAGTTTTGGTCTCCTTACTTGAGAAAGGATGTACTGGCACTGGAGGGTGTGCAGAGGAGATTCACTAGGTTAATCCCAGAGCTGAAGGGGTTAGATTACGAGGAGAGGTTGAGTAGACTGGGACTGTACTCGTTGGAATTTAGAAGGATGCAGGGGGGGATGTTATAGAAACATTTAAAATTCTGAAGGTAATAGATAGGATAGATGCGGGCAGGTTGTTTCCACTGGCGGGTGAAAGCAGAACTAGGGGACATAGCCTCAAAATAAGGGGAAGTAGATTTAGGACTGAGTTTAGGAGGAACTTCTTCACCCAAAGGGTTGTGAATCTATGGAATTCCTTGCCCAGTGAAGCAGTTGAGGCTCCTTCATTACATGTTTTTAAGGTAAAGATAGATAGTTTTTTGAAGAATAAAGGGATTAAGGGTTATGGTGTTCGGGCCGGAAAGTGGAGCTGAGTCCACAAAAGATCAGCCATGATCTCATTGAATGGCGGAGCAGGCTCGAGGGGCCAGATGGCCTACTCCTGCTCCTAGTTCTTATGTTCTTATGTGACTGAACTAGAAGACAAGGGCAATATTTGGAGGCTTGGTGCAGACTCGATGGGCCGAATGGCCTCCTTCTGCAATGTAGGGATTCTGTGTAAGTAGAAGGCATATTTTCTTTCCCGAGAGAGAGTTATGTGGGACTGATAATGATTACCAAATCAGCACTTCAGGGCAACTTGAAAATTCAGTACTGGGATGTTTAAATAATTGAATACATAAAATAACTCTCTTCACTTTCGATCATTTGTCAGGGCCCGGACTGAGTTGACTGACTCTGGAAAAATGGCCAAGTTCAGCATCAAAACGTCTCTTGAAATCTCCCGTGTCACTCATTTTAACAGTCTGGGGGCAAAGGATTCACTTGGCATTTGAGACACGCCACAGGTGGTATGCAGATCTTTATGCATTGTGATACTGAGATTGTGATCACACACCCTTGTAAATGGTGATTTGTATTTAATAGCTCTGGTAACATGTAGGTTATTGTCAAATTGACATAAAACTCCAGTGGGCTCATTTACATCCTTCAGGGCACGCAACTTGGCCTTCCTACCCAACTTCGGCCTCCACTTGACTTCAGTCCCACATGGTTGAATCCTCTTCAGGGCCCGCGGGATGGGTGGCAAATGTGGCCGAGCTGATGTTGTCAGCATTTTAAAATGCTTGAAATGAGTCCTGTGGATTACAATGGGAATAGAAAGGCGAAGGGGGGGGGGGTGCGGGAAGAGGTTGGGTGGGGACGAAGGCTAAAGTTCCTCCTGGCTGTTTTAGATTAACAAACTGAAGTTAAGGACTAGATTACAACCACGTTGAGTAAGGGAACATGTTTTTTCTCTCTAAATTCCCTGGGTGTGCTGCATTAGAGGCACTTTTGGTCTCGTTAGGCTTGTGGTTTCAACTGGAAAATCTAAGCACGGGTGACAGTTCCTGCTAACCCACCCTAATTCGCATATGCCCACACCATTAGGAAGCTACTGCTGCCAGTGAAAACTCAACAGAAAATGGCCCAAACGTGTTGGCCTGCCCAGACTCCCTCCCCGCCATTTCTAACATTGCCTGAGCAAAGTCCTAACAGTCCATTTACACGGCAGCAAAACTGCTTATATCTCACCACTGCAGGCTGGATTTTGATTTTTGGTCAACTTTACCTAACCCTGACCCATTGGATCGGGGCCTTCAATTGAACCATTTCACCAAGTTTGCGTTTTGGACTTGAGGTTTGACAAGCAAGTGTTTTCAATTTGAATCATGTTTTTCACATAAGACAATGTTTTCTTCTGTAATTAATTAGGCACTGCCTAAATTGCCCCGCTATAGAATTCCAGCAGTCTCTCCATCTCGTCAAATGGAAGGATTCTCGTGCATTGGGTCAACATATCTTATTTTCCTCTCTCTCTCTCTCTCTCTCTCTGCAACATTAATCAGTGCCAGAAACTGACATAAATGAACACTAATATAGCTCATGCATCTGGCATGGAACATGGGTCTGGCACTGATTAAAACTGGCAGGTCCAGTCACCAATCCCCAAATGATGAGCTTCAACAATTTAATCATTCGTCTTCATGCTAATTTTTTCCATAGGAACCTAGTTAATAGTATTTAGCATGAGACGCATGGCACACGATCTGTTCTGGTGTTTACAACTTGTTGAAGTATATGTCTCGTTGATGCTAAGGTGTCCTGTAATGTTCTTGTCGGATGGCCTGATTTATATCAGAAGAACACTTGTAGCTAAAGCTATAAATGATTTATTAGCATTAACTGTGGATAAACTATATACAAAACAACAGATGAATAACAGTATGAACATGCACAAGCAACCTCTCTCCCAGCTCCCTCCAGTCATTCTGAGGGAGTTACTTGACTCTAACATTCACCTATATACTAGTGAGACTCCTATTGATCTGTTGGTGAATTTCAACACAACCATGATATCACTGCATGTCCTACACCTGGATTTCTGTGCCCCACTTAAGCTATTTACAAGGGCATCAATATTTACAATCTTAATTGCCTTGATATGTCCGAATGTCCCCCTTTCTCTTCTGTTGATACATGTCGAAGTAATTGTGAAAATGTCAATGCTCGTTCATTCTTCGGTATGAGTGTTTACTCAAGGGTTCTGCTTGTCTCTTGATACTTCACGGGTTGAGGTTTCTCTTGTATGTGCTGTGTTTGACAGTTCCTTCAGGATTTTGCTGGTAAGTGTGTTTATGTTGCATCAACCGCAGCTTAGTTAGTTGCACTGTTGCCTCAACGTCCAAAGGTTATGGGTTCAAGTCCCACTCAGGGATTCTAGTAAAGAAATCTAAGTTGTGCCAGTTGAAGGAGTACTTTGCGACAGGACGCTCCCAGCTGACAGGGCACTCCCAGCCTGCAGGTTTCCCTCCTGTTGTGGGGTGCCCTCAATGGGAAATCCCATTGACAAGCTGGCGGGAAGACAGAATCCCGCTGCCAGTGAACGGCGCGTCGCTGAGAAACACACGAATGGGGGAATGGTGAATGCTGCCATTCTCTTTCAAAGGAGGCATTAAGCTAAGGCCCTGTCTCACGATTGTCCTGGCCAATATTTATTCCTCAACGAAGACCTGAAGACCAAATGGTCTTATTGCCGTTCGTGGGGCCTTGCTATTACAACAGTATGCTTAAAAAAAAAGTACTTTGTTGGCTGTTGTAAAAGGTGCTACAGAAATGCAAGTCTTTTTGAAGTCAGTATGGTAACACAATAAACACAATAACAGATCGATTTGTGGTTTATGGTTTGGAACTTTCTGTCCACTCTACCTGCATGGATGGCAACCCCTACTAATGCTGCCTCGAGTTATTAACACTGAGGAAAGATTTAATAATAATAATAATCTTTATTATTGTCACAAGTAGGCTTACATTAACACTGCAATGAAGTTACTGTGAAAAGCCCCTAGTCGCCACATTCCGGCGCCTGTTCGGGTTACAGAGGTAGAATTCAGAATGTCCAATTCCTCTAACAGCACATCTTTTGGGACTGTGGGAGGAAACCGGAGCACCCGGAGGAAACCCACGCAGACACGGGGAGAACGTGCAGACTCCGCACAGACAGTGACCCAAGCCGGGAATCGAACCTGGGATCCTGGCGCTGTGAAGCAACAGTGCTAACCACTGTGCTAATTTTCATTCACAAGGTTGACAAAACTGACAACAGCACCCCCTATGGGAGATTGGATCAATTGACATTGTGTCAACCGGGGCATTGCCTTTCAAGCCTCTCTCTGGTTTAGCTCACTGGGCTAAATCGCTGGCTTTTAAAGCAGACCAAGCAGGCCAGCAGCACGGTTCGATTCCCGTACCAGCCTCCCCGGACAGGCGCCGAAATGTGGCGACTAGGGGCTTTTCACAGTAACTTCATTGAAGCCTACTCGTGACAATAAGCGATTTTCATTTTCATTTTCTTTGTTGTGATATCAAGTGTGTGGCAGCATTATCCACCTGTACCTCTGAAGTTGAAACAAAATCTCTGATACAGCACACTGTGACAGCAGATACGCCCACATTAGACTTGGCGCTTGTAACTGCCTCATATTATTCCAACTGCTCCCTGCTCCGGTGAAAGATTTAGCTTCTTCATTGACATCTGTGGCATCTAAGGCTGAACCAGCTTCAAGCATTTTCTCCCTCTTGTTTAACTTGGCTTGCCCACTATAATGACCAGGAACCCAGGGGTAGTGGGACCATAGATTTAATTAGGGTAACATAAAGTCTGCCCGCTGTAGCAAACTATTGACAGCACACAGTCCCGTTGGGATAACCAACATACCGGCCCCTGTTTGGGCCGGCTTTTATCCTCGCTCTTATGAGCCCCATCTAGGTGGGCCTCCGTCCACTTGCGAGGAAGCTCGTATCACACAAGCCCCAGGATGGTTCAATTTCTAACGTCAGGCTTTGATACAGTCAGGTAATTCTCAATTTTTGAACATGCAGTGAGTAAAATGCCAGCAGTATTTGACTTTGTAACAATGTACCCTGCATCTTCATGTTGGAATTCACCTCTGTGAAATTCTTTGTAAATCCAATTTGTCTGCAAACCTCAAATCACCACATTGTATTGGCTTTCCGTTCCATTGCTCGCTTAGGATACCACTTATTTAAAGATGACAAGGAAACTTGTTTTATTAGGATTATTTCCTTCTGAACTATATTATGTATGGTTAATCACATTATCCTCCTTGAGTTTTTGCCAGGTGATGAATCCCATTATTTTACCAATTACCTGCATAAACACACGGTAGATCTCGAGTCCTTAGGTTGCTATTTGTTTCTTTTTTTCAAAATGCGCACAATGTGAGGTTGTTTGCAATCTAATAGGAGCTCCCAGGCATTCAATAACCCTCGCTTATCCACAAATCTCAACCATAGCCTCTCTTAGTGTCCAGGGATAGATACCACCTGCCCTTGGGATTATTTGAAACCCTTTAAACCAGACTGAAGCCTTTATCTTGATCATTTCAAGGTCCATAAATCTGCTTGGCTTCCCTGGATGAGTATGGAAGGCACATTATTATAGTTTTGCAGTAATCATTGACTTGGTATAATTATATTAGGGGCACGATAGCCGAATTGTGATTTTGCATCAGCAATGATGGCCACAAAACTGTTGGATTGGTGTAAAAACCCATTTGGTTCATTAATGTCCCTTTCAAAGAACAAAGAACAAAGAAAATTACAGCACAGGAACAGGCCCTTCGGCCCTCCCAGCCTGCGCCGATCCAGATCCTTTATCTAAACCTGTTGCCTATTTTCCAAGGTCTACTTCCCTCTGTTCCCGCCCGTTCATATACCCGTCTAGATGCCTCTTAAATGATGCTATCATGCCCGCCTCTACCACCTCCGCTGGCAAAGCATTCTAGGCACCCACCACCCTCTGCGCAAAAAACTTTCCACGCACATCTCCCTTAAACTTTCCCCCTCTCACTTTGAAATCGTGACCCCTTGTAACTGACACCCCCACTCTTGGAAAAAGCTTGTTGCTATCCACCCTGTCCATACCTCTCATAATTTTGTAGACCTCAATCAGGTCCCCCCTCAACCTCCGTCTTTCCAATGAAAACAATCATAATCTACTCAACCTTTCTTCATAGCTAGCACCCTCCATACCAGGCAACATCCTGGTGAACCTCCTCTGCACCCTCTCCAAAGCATCCACATCCTTCTGGTGATGTGGCGACCAGAACTGCACGCAGTATTCCAAATGTGGCCTAACCAAAGTCCTATACAACTGTAACATGACCTGCCGACTCTTGTACTCGATACCCCGTCCGATGAAGGCAAGCATGCTGTATGCCTTCTTGACCACTCTATCAACCTGCGTTGCCACCTTCAGGGTACAATGGACCTGAACTCCCAGATCTCTCTGTGCATCAATTTTCCCCAAGACCCTTCCATTGACCATATAGTCCGCTCTTGAATTTGATCTTCCAAAATGCATCACCTCGCATTTGCCTGGATTGAACTCCATCTGCCATTTCTCTGCCCAACTCTCCAATCTATCTATATTTTGTTGTATTCTCTGACAGTTCTCCGCGCTATCTGCAACTCCACCAATCTTAGTATCATCTGCAAACTTGCTAATCAGACCACCTATACCTTCCTCCAGGTCATTTATGTATATCACAAACAACAGTGGTCCGAGCACGGATCCTTGTGGAACACCACTAGTCACCCTTCTCCATTTTGAGACACTCCCTTCCACCACTACTCTCTGTCTCCTGTTACCCAGCCAGTTCTTTATCCATCTAGCTAGTACACCCTGAACCCCATACGACTTCACTTTTTCCATCAACCTGCCATGGGAAACCTTATCAAACGCCTTACTAAAGTCCATGTATATGACATCTACAGCCCTTCCCTCATCAATTAACTTTGTCACTTCCTCAAAGAATTCTATTAGGTTTGTAAGGCATGACTTTCCCTGCACAAAACCATGCTGCCTATCACTGATAAGTCTATTTTCTTCCATATGTGAATAGATCCTATCCCTCAGTACCTTCTCCAACAGTTTGCCTACCACTGACGTCAAGCTCACAGGTCTATAATTCCCTGGACTTTCCCTGCTACCTTTCTTAAACAAAGGGACAACATTAGCAATTCTCCAGTCCTCCGGGACCTCACCCGTGCTCAAGGATGCTGTAAAGATATCTGTTAAAGCCCCAGCTATTTCGACCCTCGCTTCCCTCAGTAACCTGGGACAGATCCCATCCGGTCCTGGGGACTTGTCCACATTAATGTCTTTTAGAATATCCAAAATTTCCCCCTTCCGTATGACAACTTGACCTAGAGTATTTAAACATCCATCCCTAGCCTCAACATCCGTCTTGTCCCTCTCCCTTGTGAATACCGATGCAAAGTACGAATGAAAGATTTCGGGAATGAAATGTGTTGTTCTTACCTGGTATTGCTTACATGTGACTACAGACCAGTGGTGGCCAACCTCCGACCCGGGGGCCACATGTGGCCCATCTGGACTCTGAGTGGGGCCCACGAGTCATTTTGTTGACCGTTACCCTCGCGCAGGGTCGCCACATTCCGCTGATTTCCGCCCCTGTAGTTTTTTTCCTCCCGGTGTGACTGAAGTGATTCACACGTAAAGCGAGGACAAGTGAAGTGAGGTGTGTGCTGATTGCTCACAACATTGAGTGTGAGAGCCGTGCACTCCCTCTGTGTCCAAAGTGGAAATATTTCTATTGTTTTCACCATTTGAAGTTGATGAAAGTTCTATTAATATATAAATGATGAAGCATTTTCTATAACTCGTTATGGAATATTCGGCGTGTATTAAATTTATTGAATCTTATTCATGGGGTCACAGTGAGTGAACAATCCTGAGTTCAATGTTGCGGCCCATTGAGATGAAGGAGGGACAATCATGCGGCCCACTCACTGGCCGAAGTTGTCCATCACTGGGCCAGATTCACAGAAACGTGCTGGACTCTTAACTGCCCTCTGCACTGGCCTAGCAAGCCATTCAGTTGTATCTAAGAATGTGCCTCACCACCACCTTCTCGAGGGAAATTAGGGATGGACAATAAAAGCCAGTCACATCCACATCCTGCGAATATATAAGAAAATGTTCTCTGCTCACCCTCATTCTCATCCTCTCAGGTTCCAACCTATACCCTGGCCGTCGCTTTTATACAGAAGAAGCACGGTGGCACAGTGGTTAGCACTGCTGCCTCACAGCACCAGCAGCCCAGGTTCAATTACGGCCTTGGGTGTCTGTGCGGAGTCTGCACTTTCTCCCCGTGTCTGCGTGGGTTTCCTCCGGGTGCTCCGGTTTCCTCCCACATTCTAAAGATGTGCAGGTTAGGTGGATTGGCCGTGATGAATTGCCCCTTCGTGTGCAGGTTACGTGGGGTTGCGGGGTTAGGGCAGGAGAGTGGGCTGAGGTGGGGTGTTCTTTCAGAGGGTCAGTGCAGACTTGATGGGCCAAATGGCCTCCTTCTCCACTTTAAATTCTATGATTCATCACACAGAGCTTATCAGTAAAATATTGAAGGTCGTTCAACCCAACTGTCTACCCTGATTGGCTACATATGCAGCTGGAGCACCCAGTGTCTCCTGGCACAATCAAGGCCTTCCGTGCCTGGTGGGCACTCTGGGGACTGGGGTGCATTATCGGCCCTTTTCATCACGTTTTGGTTTAAAGCTTCATTGGTGATTTGTTTTTTGTTGAAGGCAGTGTTCCTTTAAGGGGCTGCCCCTTTAATTTGTCCCTCAGTTCATTTGATTTAGTTTAATTGGTAGTCGTTTATTTTAAAACAGCAGGAAATTATTGAAGAGATATTGAACCCATCCACCTTGTGATAAATGGGGTGGCTTTGATTTTCCGATCTCTGAAATGCAGAGAATAATTTGAAGCTGACTGAACTGCTTTCTGCCGATTGCCTTATTAATCTCTGGAATATTCCGGACAAATTTTATCTTTGCTCCTAATACCTGTAAACCACTACTGGAGCTGTTCAATGTAATTTTATTCAAGAGAGTTGGCATTTTCTGCCTACGTGGTTTGGTTCTTTACCAAATTCATCTCTCATCGTTTCTCTGACTGCTGCTTTCCGCCCCTCTAGTGTCAGTCTTGGCTCTGTGGGTACCACATTCGCCTCGAAGTCAAAAGGTCATAGTTTCAATCCCTACCCTGGAGATTTGAGCACATAATCCAGGTGGATACTCCAGTACAGTACTGACGGATTGCTGCATTGTCAGTCGGGGAGTCAGTGGTGTGGTGCTATTGTCGCTGGACTAGTAATCCAGAGACCCAGGGTAATGTTCTGGTGACTGGGTTCAAATCCCACCATTGCAGATGGTGAAATTTGAATTCAATAAAAATTCAAATTCTAACGATGACCGTGAAACCATTGTTGATTGCGTTAAAACCCACCTGGTTTAGGGAAGGAAATCTGCCACCCTCACCTGGCCTGGCCTACATGGGACTCCAGATTGATTCTTAAATATCCTCTGAAAGTGACACCCACATCCATAGAATAAAATCCCTGCAGTGCAGAAGAAGGCCATTCAGCCCATTCAGTCTGCACCGGCCCTTGGAAAGAGCATTCTCCTTAAGCCCATGCTTTCACCGTAACCCCACCTCACCTTTTGGCCACAAAGGGGCAATTTAGCATGAAATAATTTTTTTTTAAATTCCACCTTTTGGGATGAGGCATTAAAACCAAGGTGCCATAAAATATGGTGGATTGGCCATGATCAATTGCCCCTTAGTGTGCAGGTTAGGTGGGTCGAAGAACAGGGGAACTCTCCTTGGCTAACATTCCCCTCCCTCGCTACCAAAAACAGATTAATGGGGCATCAGTCTCTTTGCTGTTTGAGGAACATGGCAGGGTTAGCTTAGTAACAAATGGAGGCCATTCAGCCCCTCAAGCCTGTTCATCAAGCCTTATTACCAGACAGATCTGTCTGATCATTCATTCATGGGACTCCTTAGAGCAAAGAAAGCTGAGGGGAGGGAACTGATTGAGGGACATAGATGGGGTGGGTAGGAAGAAACTTTTCCCCTGAGTAGAGGTGTCAATAACCAGGGGCGGGGGGGGGGGGGGGGAGAGAGGGGGGGGGGGGACGGGGGGGGGGGGGGCGCACACAGATATAAGGTGAGGGGCAGGAGATCTAGAGGGATTTTGAGGAAACACTTTCACCCAGAGGGGGGTGGGAGTCTGGAACTCGCTGACTGAAAGGGTGGTAGAGACGGGAACCCTCACAACTTTTAAGAAGCATTTAGATGAGCACATGCAACGCCACAGCGCACAAGGCTATCACTCCTTCATTAAATGTTTTTAAGGTAAAGATAGATAGTTTTTTGAAGAATAAAGAGATTAAGGGTTATGGTGTTGGGGCCGGAAAGTGGAGCTGAGTCCACAAAAGATCAGCCATGATCTCATTGAATGGCGGAGCGGGCTCGAGGGGCCAGATGGCCTACTCCTGCTCCTAGTTCTAATGACAAAGTGCTGGAAAAAGGGGTTAGAGTAGTTAGATGCTTGATGGCCAGCACAGACATGATGGGCCGAAGGCCTCTTTCTGTGCTGTAAAAATCTATGATTTTGCCTCATGACAAATCTCTGTTTCTGATGAAAATTTTTGTGTTGTCTTCCAGATGTGTTTCTGACTTTACTCATTGCCCAGTGCTACCTTTTTGCTTTACTGTTTCTTACTCCCACTCGATCCTCTTCAAAATTTGATTACGTTAGCCCAAACCCTAAAAAAAATGATGTGGAGAAGCTGCCGTTGGACTGGGGTGAGCACCGTAAGAAGCCTTACAACACCAGGTTAAAGTTCAACAGGTTTGTTTCAAACACTAGCTTTCGGAGCACTGCTCCTTCCTCACCTGAGGAAAATGTAATCCCTTTTAACCTTCTAATTCCTACCCACTTTCCTTTGCATCAGTACTTTGTAACAGCAAAGCAACTGCCATAAATCCTGATCATCGGGTGGCGGTGGATAGTGGTATTGGCACTGGAATAATAAACCAGAGTAATGCTTTGGGGACCTGAATTCGAATCCTGCCATGGCAGATGGTGGAATTAAAACTCTAACGATGACCATGAAACCATTGCCGATTGTCGTAAAAACCCATCTGGTTCACTAATGTCCTTTAGGGAAGGAAATCTGCCGTCCTTACCCGGTCTGGCCTACATGTGACTCCAGACCCACAGCAATGTGGTTCCCTCTTAACTGCCCTGTCAATTAGGGATGGGCAATAAATGCGGCCCAGCCTGCGATGCCCATGAACGAATTTAAAAAAGGCTCTAATCCTATTACTCCATGGAAATCCCTTTTGACCATGATAGACGGAAGAGAGCTTTTCAAGCTTTATCTGATTTTCTCTCTCTATCTCTCCGAGAGCTGGAAAAGTTGACATCTGAACCTACTTATTTCTTCTTACAACACACAGACATGCGGACACAAACCCACATGACACATGAGGAAACAGGTACAGGTGTGTACACGGCCACACACACAGTCATGCAAGGTGACATAGCTACAAACATGGACACGACACATGGGCACACACAACGCTAAACAGTCATACAGAGAGACCTATAACGCTCGCAGTAAATAAAACGCTCGGTTACCATGGGAAAATAGATGTTTATTACAATTTGATTCACAATTTAAAAAAAAGTTTTGAAACAAAGCAAGCAATTGAAGAAACAAGAAGGTTTGAACATTTCGACTCGTGCTATATAACTGTTCCTATTTTATTCGTTAATAAATATTTTATTTACAAACAAGTTGTTCCAGAAATAGTTCAGTGCACAATATATACAAAAGGGGGGGCACAATTGAAAAGATATGAATCACTACAAAAATCTTTGATTTTGGCTTGACATTCTTTGTACATTTGGTAACTCGTTTGTCTTGTGATTGTTGTATTAAAATATTTTTGATTTTCTAACCTCTTCAATGTTTATTATCTAAGGGGGGAATAAAGCTTCCAACTGAAAATCTTTCCTCTTCCTCACTTGGGATAACAGCAGTTTATTTTCCATTTAGTTGAGGATTTTGATCAGCTAAGTGTCTGCAAAAAAAGTTCGGGAGAACTTGGGCTGATGGCTTTCTCAAGCAAGAAAATTAGACTCGGAAAAAGAGGGTCTCTTCTGTCTTAAAAAGGGGGCTAAAATATGAAGAGATGATGCCGTTCTTGTGAGTGGACAACGCCTTTTCCTCAGCCATTGTATTGCCGTACTCAAACACGTCCCTATGGTCAGCAGAATGCAAAGATCTCAGGTAGTCCCCAAGGATCCTGAAATCACTTGTCATTACATTGCAATTGCATTTGGAAGTATCTGTGTTGCCCCTGCCCTACACCGCAATAAAACACCAGAGAAATTGTGCCTCGCCCTGTAGTTAAGATCACTTTTAGCTGTGCCAATTGATCTGCTAAAGATCTAGAGAGGTCCCACTCAATTTCCTTGCTTGAAGTAATAAGTACATGTTAATAAGGACCAAGTTTTATCCCCCAATTCATTACGTCCAATCCCCGGATGAGGTCCGCTAACTTGCTAAACTTCCGAAACGGGGCCCCAATTTTGTTATACTCCCGGGTGAGGAGGGATGAGTTGGCTCCCCTTCTTTAGTCAACCCCCTGCTCCTAGGTTGGTCGCCACACGGTTAATTTGAACGGGATCCTTATATGACATCACCTCCCTCAGGCATTAGATTACCTGAATGTATTTGTATCAAGTGACTGGAAAAAACTGAATCAAGTTCAGCTGCCATGTGCTCACATTTCCAATGTAGAAAAGTCAAATCTTCCCAAGGTGACTCTGCAAAATGATGGAATTAATCTTCGCAGGTAAAGCAAATTGTATTTAATAACATGATTGTTGAACCTTTCAGCATTATCAGCATGTCCCGTGTAAATAGAATTGAATTGGTGAGCCGGTTATGTTTTTTTTGATTCAAGAATTCAACTTTTTTCATTTATTTCTGAGTTTTTTCCAAATGCAAATACTATGCAGTTACTCTGTGCTCATTAGGTAATGTGGCTGTACGCTGTGCTCCTCATAATGCAGTACCTTTGTGTCTGTGGGACTTGCATTATATGTTGTACCTATATACCAGTGGTGGGTAAGCCCGGGGGCCACATTTTGTTGACCGTTACCCACGCGCAGGGTCGCCACATTCCGCTGATTTCCGCCCATGTCGTTTTTTTCCTATCGGTGTGACTGAAGTGATTCTCACATAAAGCGAGGACAAGTGAAGTGAAATGTGTGCTGATTGCTCACAACATTGTTTTTTAAAATTTAGAGTGCCCAATTATTTTTATTTTTCCAATTAAGGGGCAATTTAGCGTGGCCAATTCACCTACCCTGCACATCTTTGGGTTGTGGGGGTGAAACCCACACAGACACGGGGAGAATGTGCAAACTCCACACGGACAGTGACCCAGAGCCGGGATTGAACCTGGGACCTCGGCGTCACATTCCCAGTGCTAGCCATTGTGCCACATGCCACCCCTCGATTGATCACAACATTAAGTGTGAGAGTCGTGCACTCCCTCTGTGTCCAAAGTGGAAATATTTCTATTATTTTCACCACTTGAAGTCGATAAGAGTTCTATTAATATATAAATGATTGAGCATTTTCTATAACTTGTTATGGAATATTTGGCATGTATTAAATGTATTTAATCTTATTCATGGATTAGTGAACAATCCTGTTTTCAATCTTGTGGCCCATTGGGATGGAGGGTCACTCATGCGGCCCACTCACTGGCCTAGTTTGCCGATCACTACTATATACTCCCCTCCATATTCCACAATGTTCTTCTGACTGTGAACACAGTTCTTCTATATGCAAACTGTTACCCTGTCCCCCCACCGTCGTACAGTGCTCACATCCGTTTTAAAGTTCCCAGAGTTGCCACTTAGCTGTACTACCCGTTTGCTTGGCGCCAATTTGCCCCAAATCAGTGTCGCTTGCACTCAAGATTGCCAAGGTTTGAAGAGCAAATTGCATTCAGCGCCACCTTTTTGCGTGCGACTACACAAATCATCGACACCTCCACAGAATTGGCAATGAATGGCCCCTGACTGAGTGAACCATATCGTGGAGGTTAATTCATTTGGTTGTTTTGGCCCGCAAATAGGCACATTTGAAAAGTTTTTGAATAGAACTAAAAAAAAAGAAAGAAGAAGTGAAGACGTCTCAAATGGACGCAATTTTGGATGCAATTTGTGTCCTTGATCACTGATGTGTGTCTAACACTCTCCCGCACATCAACCTTTGTTAAGTAACCAGATTACAATCGCCCCATGGTTTTCCATTTTAAAAATCAGACTTTCTGGTGTCCATTTTTACATTTATTTTGGCCATTTCTAGACACCTCAAACTGGGTCTTCCAGTCCAAAAGGTAAGTGGTGAACTGGGACTGTCTCCTCCCACCCCTTGTTTTACAATGCATATGAGCACAGGAGCAAGGCGAGGCCATTCAGCCCCTCCAGTCTGCGCCATCGTTCAATTATAGTACATGTTGTGAAAATTGTTGTATTCACAGATCATAGTCGAGCATTCAGCCCTTCGTGCCTGCTCAGCCTGCTCTCCTGTGTGGTTCAACACTGTTTTCCTGCACTGTCCCTTCATGTTTTTAAGGCGGAGAGATCATTCAATTTCAATCTTGAACACACAAGTCACGATAAAGCAGTTGTTTGAATTCTGGTCTCCCCATGGGGCAGACACGGTGGCACAGTGGTTAGCACTGCCGTTCTTGATTAATGAGGGGATCAGGGGTTATGGGGAGGAGGCAGGAGAATGGGGATGGGAAATATATCAGCCGTGATCGAATGGCAGAGCAGACTCGATGGCCCGAATGGCCTAATTCTGCTCCTATGTCTTATCTTCTGGTCACAGCTGCCTCAGGGTCCTGGGTTCGATTCCCAGCTTGGGTTACTGTCTGTGCGGAGTCTGCACATCCTCCCCGTGTCTGTGTGGGTTTCCTCCGGGTGTTCCGGTTTCCTCCCACAGTCAAAGATGTGCAGGTTAGGTGGAGTTACGTGGTTAAGGTGGGGGAGTGGGCCTGGCTAGGGTGCGCTTTCAGAGGGTCGGTGCAGACTCAATGGGCTGAATGGCCTCCTTCTGTGCCAGGGATTCTATGGATTCAGCCATTTGGGCCCCGACTGATGTAGCAGAGAACCGTTTTTTCCAAAAAAACACAAGCAGGGCCTTCGACCCCTTGAAAATGTGTTTATTTGGGATCTAAAGAGGTGCTTCACTCTTCAGAAAATGCGGGACACATTTCCAAAGAAATGATGCCTTTAATGATATGTTTTCCTTCTGAGGCAAGATGTAGGTGTGTCTGGCACCCCAGCTCCCTGAGAGATCACTGTTTTGTCCTTCAGAAAACTCACTTCAAAAAAAAAATCTCCTGTCCCTCACATTCTTGTGAAGAATACCAAGTAGGTCGTCACATTGCTGGGTGCAAAGTTCTTGTTCAACTTGCACATTCTCATATTAGGGACCCTTTTCATTTTTTCTCCCATTACAAAGCCAATGTGCAGAGTAGATGGGGCAAACCCTTAATCCATCTAATTTCTTGCTCCAAAAACCAATTCAAATTCGAAGTGAAGCCAATTCATGGTCTCCACAAGAGAGACACATGATCCAAGCTGACAAGGAAAGGCCTCATCTTGGCCTTGATTCCCTTACCAGCCTCCCCGAACAGGCGCTGGAATGTGGCGACTAGGGGCTTTTCACAGTAACTTCATTGAAGCCTACTGTAACAATAAGCGATTATTATTATTTTTATTATCTGGCGCTTGATCTTAGCCAGAGGCCCCACCCCCCTCCCATCTGTGGGTCTCTCTGCCTCCTGTAAAATTTTGTCACACCGTTACTTTGTCATTATGGGATGCCTCCTACAAAGGCTCCCATGCTGATCCCCTCCCTCCCGCCCCCCCTCCCGCACACACACTCCCCAGATACCCCATGACAGAGTTCTCCCTCGTTCACTTAGCCGCCCCAAACTATGACCACCCCCCCCCCCCCCCACCACCCCCAGGAGAAGGCTCTCTCTCACCCTCAGAGGCATTCGTGCAACGTTTGAGTGGTTGTGCAGTTTAAGCAACTGACGTGACAGCACCAGTGGAAAGTACAGTGACACCTCTCAGTGACCCTCTCAGCCAGGGTTTGGAAACCCCGCCCGCAGCACAGCAAGTCACAGCCATCCAGCCCCAGGGAGGTGTTGTTGCAGGCTCGGCCTGTGGTACCTGCAGTGCCGACTTTACTGTTCACCGTGCAGAAGTTGGGCGACCTCTCGAAGTAGACCAGGTCCTGGGGGGAGTGCGGCTTGTGAGCAGGGTCCTCAGGCTCCAGGTGGCGCTTGTCGGCTCGAGAAGCGCGGTTACTGCCCTTGTTGCCGTAGATCACTCGGGATGCTCCATCAAAGCGCTCCTTAAGCACATTTCCCACTGTCCGAAAGGTGGGGAGCCGCATCCAACAGGTCTTAACTGTGCATGAGCCAGACATTCCATGACACTTACACTCCTGTCTCATCTCGGCATGGATTGTCTGTGAAATTGACAAATATTAATCAGTATCACAAAACATGTTCCTTATTGGCAAGCATTGATCCAGCATCAGTACTGCAGAGCTTGTCTGAGCTGCTGTGGTCACTCGGTTTAGTGAGACGGAGGAGAAACTGCAGCCTCGGCCATTGCAAACACACAAATGGACACGTCAACATTATGTCTGGATGGAACCATACTCAAAAAAAAAGTTTGCATTTACATAGCGCCTTTTGCTGGAGTCCCAAAGCCATTTACCGCCGGTTCGGAACTTTCTGCCGGTGGGGTCTTCCGATCCCGCCCACGGAGGACTCTCCCTCCCTTCCCCTCACTCCCCACCCCCACCCTGCCGCCACGACCTGGCGGTGGAGAGTGGGAACGACAGAACACGATGGGACTGGAAATCCCTCCACTGACCAATGAGGGGCCGCCACGAAATGGAAAGTCACGCCAGCTCACAGCTTTACGCTGATGGTAACGCGCCCTGATTCTCGAGCGCCGTCACTCGCTAGCGGTGGGATTCTAAGTTCCTGCTGCTTGCAAATGGGATTTCCCTTTGAAGCCACCCCACACCGCCTGGAACGCCGCGGGAAGGGGTGCGCTGAATCGCAACGGTCGGAGAATTGCGAGCCCCTTCATGTGGAACTTTAGATTTTTTTTTTAAGTGACAATTGACTCGGCTACGCCACAAAGCTGTCCACAGTTCACTTAGAATGTTAAGTTTTGCAGAACCACCAGGGTTCGATTCCGGCTTGGGTCACTGTCTGTGCGGAGTCTGCACATCCTCCCCGTGTGTACGTGGGTTTCCTCCGGGTGCTCCGGTTTCCTCCCACAGTCCAAAGATGTGTAGGTTAGGTGGATTGGCCATGCTAAATTGCCCTTAGTGTCCAAAATTGCTCTTAGTGTTGGGTGGGGTTACTGGGTTATGGGGATAGGGTGGAGGTGTGGGCTTGGGTAGGGTGCTCTATCCAGGAGCCGGTGCGGACTCGATGGGCTGAATGGCCTCCTTCTGCACTGTAAATTCTATGATAATCTATGATTAAACTAGGACAAAGGTTCAGCACAACATAGTGGGCCGAAGGGCCTGTTCTGTGCTGAATTTTTCTATGTTTTCTATGCTTCTATGTTGATGGCTGTTCATAGGATTATTCTGGTACGGATATTCACATTTCTTCATAACAACCGATTCCATAATTTGACAGAGCGCTGAAGTCAGACTTGAAAACCTGAGCTCACATAGACACCCTTTTTATGAATGGGCTTCATATTTAGCATCCTACTGCTGATACTTCCCCAGTATTCAACGGCTTCAGTATAATCACCTCAATGGCTCACAAATATGCGTTATCCCTCTTAATACTCCACGATAAAATCTCACCAGCAAACTGCCTGTCCAGAGAATTTTGATTGCATTTATATTAAAGTTATCAATTCTATTTGGGCCAAGGTAAGTATTCTGAGAATTGCGCATCTGATCTATGCTCCTGAGGCTCCATGTGGGAGAATTGTTTGTTCAATCGGAAAATCGAGATTTAGCCTTCGAACACTAGTTGCTTTCAGGGATGTCTGTCCAGGACGGGACCCCCCCCCCCCCCCCCTCCCCCCCCCCCCCCCCCCCCCCCCCCCCAAACCGTGTGCTTTCCAGTGGGAGTGGAGGCTCGTCATTGGCTGCCAGCAGAATTTTCCAAACCCATCGATCTGTACACCGTTTTGTGAGGACTGCTTGTCCCACCGTAGGGAGTCACTTTCAGCAGGACTGGAAGATCCCCCGGTAGGAAGGCCTGGAAAATCCGGCCTGGGTGTCTGCTGCATGGTCCAGCCTCTTCATTCAGGCCCAGTCAAGAATTGTTTTTGAGGAATGTAGCTGATCTAGTGGCACAGGCCTCAGGCAGAGGGACAGAGGCAGAGCTACGCAGGGGTACATTCTCAGGAGATATTTCTAAAATCAATTCACCAATCAGGTGGGTACTTTGTCTCCAACAGTTTTCGGTGCTAATGGTGCTATGTTTTATCAAGCTGTAAGAGGGCAAGTGGTGGCTTAAGAAGAGTATAAAGTAATTACGCTGAGTGATTTAAATTCATTTGGCTTTAATAGTTGGAGAACCTGGGTATTGCTGAAAAAAGAGGCATGTCAAAACTTCTCACCTTGCACTCATCAGGCCACTTTGCAAGAATATCAATGACACAATTTATACTGCATGGGAAGAGAATGCTGATTGGTTGGCAAGTGAACTCTGACATTGGTTTAAATTAGGACACTTGCTTAATTTTCAACTTGCTCATTTCTCATTGGCCACAGAAGAGTCGCACCTCAGAGCTCCACCAAAAAACATAACTGACTGAAATAACCATTTAGAATCCCTGCAGTGCAGAAGGAGGCCATTTGGTCCATCGAGTCTGCCCCGCCGCTCTGAAAGAGCACCCTACCTAGGCCCAAACCCCCATCCTATCCCTGCGACCCCACCTAGGGGCAATCCACATAACCTGCACATCTGTATCACCAGACACGGTGTAGCTAGAATTATTGGATCTCTTGGTGGCGATATTTGGGGTTTCAGAGAAGCCGGAGCTCATGGAGAGGAGGAAGGCCGATGTCTTGGCCTTCGCCTCTCTGATTGCACGGCGATGAATTGGAGTGGCGGTCGGCATCGCCACCGGGGGTAGCAGCATGGCTGGGTGGCCTGTGTGACTTCCTGCGGTTAGAGAAGATAAAGTCTGAGTTAAGGGGCTGAGCAGGGGGAGTTTGAGAAAAGGTGGGGGATGTTTGTGACCGTGTTTGAGGAGTTGTTCGTGTTGCAAGGGGGGGGGGGGGGTGATGAGGGGGGTGGGGGTTGAAAAAGGAGAAAAATCTGTACAAACTGTATAGTTGGTTGTTGGGAAGAATGTTTCCCGGGGTGCTGTAACCTACTTTGATACAAGTTTGAATAAAATTCATTTAAAAAAAAGAATTGTTGGATCTCTTTGAAATGGGACAGGGGTGTGCAAGATGGGCAATGGTGTTTGTTTATAAGATCAGAAGCCCACCAGACATAGGAGCAGAAGCAGGCCATTCAGCCCATCGAGTCTGCTCCGCCATTCAATGAGATCATAGAACCATAGAATTCCTACAGCGCAGAAGGAGGCCATTCGGCCCATCATGTCTGCCACCCTGCTGCCCCATGACTGGTAGTAAATCTGATGTTAGATGTGGGGTGCAAATGTACATTGGGGAGCAGAGAAATACTGGAAGAATTTGGAAAGACGTTTGTATGTTATTCCCAGAATTTGGAAAGAAATTTCCCATAAAATAACTGGTTCCTGGAAAATAAATAAAGGCTTATGCGCTGCATGATAATAAATAACTTTAAGGAATGCCTTCACATCCCACACTTGCATAAATAAATAAATAATATGGAGGAGTAGCCCCTATATTGTCCATCTGTTTAGAACATGGCTTTCTGTTGTGTAGATGGAGGAATATACGTCACGATATCAGCATTTTTCCTTCTTTCACCACATATGTATGCAATGTTGCCAAAAGCTCTGCTTAAACAAACATGTTTAAATCAAAATTTTTATTTAGAACCTCTGGCTAAACTTGAATAATGGTGCAATACTTGTACTTGTCATTGCCCGTACAGTATAGGGAACAATTTGTTTCCTTGAGATTAGTGTGTTGACATCAATATCAAAACTGCAGCTGAATTAATGTATAAAAAAATTACTCCAAATCATTTCTACCTAAGTAAGAACAGAGAGTACAAGAACAAGGGGGTTAGGTTGAACTTGTACAAGACATTCGTTCGACCTTGGCTGACGTATTGCGTCCAGTTCTGGACTCTGCTGTGAAGCTATTGGAGTGCGTGCAGAAAGGATTCACGGGGATGGCTCCAGGGAATGAGAGTTACGAAGAGAACCTGGAGATGTTGAGGCCATTTTTCCAGGAGAAATGAAGGCTGGGAGGAGATCTGATAGAGGTATTCAAACCCGTGAGGGGTTGAGGCCGAGTAGATAGGGGCCAGAATTCGACAAAGTTCCCGGAAACATGTGCAAGAAGATGGGTGTGTCCCCCGACGTCATGGTGCCCTTGTGCGATATTTCCGATGATGGGCATGCGTGCGGGAGCATGCCCACCGGCAATCAAGAAGTCAAATTTTATGTGGTCCGTCTGCCTTTATGTTTGGTGGTCTGATTGGCAAGGTGGTCTTTGGGTTTTAGCCCCAACCTTTATCCAGGGCTGAATGAAAGCCAGGGCTCAAATTAAATTAACCAGTGTGTCTGGGGACTGAGGTCGGTGTATGGTTGTGCTGCCCAGTTTTTCCACAGCAATTTTTTTTTTTACAGGTCAGAACCTTGCTCAGGCAGCTCCACAGGGGCTGTCCCCCTGAGGAGGCACGTTGGAACCCCAGCCCGCATGCTCCCTGATCCCAGTGCCCGTCCTTTTCCCATCTTCCCCAGCAACACTCCACCTCAGGGTGTGACAGGCCCTGGTGTGGGTCCTGTCACTCAAACAAGATGACCCTCTCATTCTCAATTCATCGAATCATAGACTTTACAGCGCAGAATGAGGCCATTCGGCCCATCGAGTCTGCACCGGCCCCTGGAAAGAGCATCCTACTTAAGCCCACACCTCCACCCTATCCCCATAACTCAGTAATGCCATCTAACCTTTTTGTTTGAACACTGAGGACAATTTAGCACAACCAATCCACCTAACCTGCACATCTTTGGACTGTGGGAGGAAACCGGAGCACCCGGAGGAAACCCACGCACACACGGGGAGGATGTGCAGACTCCGCACAGACAGTGACCCAGCGGGGAATCGAACCTGGGACCCTGGAGCGGTGAAGCAACAGTGCTAACCACTGTGCTACCGTGCAGCTCACTTTCACAAGTGGGAATAGTTTCTCCCTGGCCGGAATTTTCCACCCATCAAGCGTGCGCACACATTTGCAGGCCTGGAAGTGGGTTGGAAACGTGTCCCTGCCGCAGTCTGCTTGGGAACACAATACTCTTTCAGAGGGTCAGTGTGGACTCAATGGGCTGAATGGCCTCCTTCAGCACTGTAGAGACACCCTGAATTCTATATCCCACTGGCTGGCCAATTGATGAGCCCAGCAACACACTGCAAACAGGTGTTTACCTAAGGCAAGCTGGTAACAATGGGAATCAGAGCATGAATAAACTGTTAAAGGTTCAAAATGCAGACAAGGGGTGGGATTCTCAAGTTCCCCAGCTGTGTGGTTCTCGGTGGCACGCCATTCGATGGCAGCGGGATTTTGCCTTCCTGCTGATTGTCAATGGGATTTCCCATTGTAACCACCCCACACCGCCAGCAAACCCACTGCCGAGGGTGCTCAACGACCAGAAAATTCCAGCCACGGCAGGTCATAAAGTGCACGTACTTTACATCTACATTCTTAAAGCTTGACTAAAGAAATGATGTTTGCTGTGTGGAAAAGTTAGCTCAGATAAGGGAAGATTAAAAGGGAAAACTGTGTATCAGGAGATGATTAAACCTATGCACGGATAGCTGTTATTTAGACCCCAGACACAGCACGAATAGCTGCTTTAACTCCCAGCAAGCATTGTCTGCGAAGAAGACCTGTCTTGTGTTGCAATCCCAGTTGATGTTATAATTGGATGGGGAGATCCCAGAATGGAACCCTGACTTAAAAATCCAGAAAATTTACATTTTTTTAATAAAACATGGAGGAACCGACATTTTTAAAATTTAGAGTAGCCAATTATTTTTTTCCAATTAAGGGGCAATTTAGCATGGCCAACCCACCTACCCTGCACATCTTTGGGTTGTGGGGGTGAGACCCACACAGACACGGGGAGAATGTGCAAACTCCACATGGACAGTGACCTTGGGCCGGGATTCAAACCCGGGTCCTCGGTGCCGCAGTCCCAGTGCTATCCACTGCGCCACATGCCGCCCTTGTTAATTAATTTTAACAATAAGAATAAAACATTTATTAAACATGAAAAGTTGGATTATTATACAAAACCCCTTTTCTCCCCCCTTCGTTTAACAAATACACACAGATTTTAAGGTTGACACGGATTACAAAGTGCTTCTTAAGCTACAACGGTCTCATTAACGCAAGGCTTCTTTAAGCACACAGATTGGCTGTAGTCAAATACATACACTCTGCTCTGAACCCAAGTTAGTGTCTGTGGTCTTCTCCTCAAAATCCCCCCAGATGATTGTCACATGAGAGTTCCCAAACTCCGCTCCCAAAAACACGCTTTAAAATCTTCTCACATAATAATGCTTTCCCTGAGCGGTTTGCATTCCAAATTCCAGTCCAGGTTTTATGACTATTTTAAACAAAGCTTCCACTCCACTTTTAACAGAGAATCTAGTCCAGGGTTTTCACCAACCCATTGTAGAATTCCTTGGTCTTAACTGTGGGACAAACTGTTCACAATTTGCTTTAACTCTCGATTCCCAGACGGTATTAAAAAGACATCAGATGTTTGATTTACCTTTCAAGTCTACGCTCCCACTTTAAATCTGGATACTGCAATTGTCTCTTTAATTCAGAAAACTTTGATTACTCTTCCTTGAATTCTTCTGATAAATACCTTAATTTCTATTCTCTTAACTCCAGTCATCTTAGACATTCTTTCTGTCCTAATTCCCTGCTTATCTGAACTATAACTTCTTCAGGAAGCTCACCTCTTTACAACTGCCTTTTCTTGTCCAACCTCCTGGCTCAGTTAAGAGCTGTTCACTCCCCAGCGTCTTGTCTACAACTGCCGACAAATTCAGCCAAAACTAAAACTTGAAAGCGTTATTTATCCTTACAATGGCCTCCAGTTTCTCAGCAATCCCTGCTAGTTCTATTTATCCTTCAGACTGTAACCCTCTCTAAGCACAATACAATCACATTGAAACCAACCCCCACTCAGACAAACACTGTTTTCCATGAATCTAGCTCAGGTTTAACCCTTCCAGGCACAAAAGCATTAAATTAAACACACCTATACCTTATTTCTAATGTTTACCAATACAAATATAACTCCCTTCAAACTATCTTTGTTTTCTTAACACTTTAAAAGCAAGCTATTTTGTTCCACTTCAGAAGAAACCCCATATTAATTGTTACTGGATTTGTAAAATAGTTTTTAAAATCTACAAGATATTATGGAACATTCCGGAAGAATGAGCTCTGAAATAAAAAGTTGTTTGGATCTGGGTAAAGTTAGTGATACTGTGGATAGCCATTGTCTTAGTTGAGGGTACATCCAGATATTTAATTGTTGTTTATTTTGTTGCTTAATAAACATTTAATTTATGTGAAATCATCACAAAATATCTGGGTGATTGAGCTGGACTCTCCGTTACGCGCTGCCAATAACGGGGTTCCCGATGCGGCTGAGAATCCAGCCTCGGAGGAAAAAGTGGGATTGGTGCCAGAGGGGTCTATTTATTTAGGGGGTCTCGGGGGGGGGGGGGCTCCTTACTTAGGGGATCTGGGGTCTCTATTTAGGGGGTCTCGGGGGGGGGGATCTCTTTATCTAGGGGGTGTTTAGTGGGGGAACAGTGGGGGGGGGGTGGTAGGGTCACCCCTGTACTTGGGGGCAGGGGGTGCGGGGGGCAGGGGGTGACCCAGAAAGTCCCAGGGGGTGCTGAATTACATTGTGGGGGGCCCAGACGGAGGGCCTCGCTATCGGGCTTCCTGCTCAAAATGGCGACCCTAGGGAATCCCACACAATCCTTAGCATGCATAAATTTGCAACGCTACGGATTGGGAATCACTTCCTGATTTGTGCTCCCAAATGGAGCCTCCTGCCCACCATTCTCTGGATTTCAAACATTTCAGTGCAATGAAGTTACTGTGAAAATCTCCTAGTCGCCACATTCCGGCCCCTGTTCGGGTCACAGAGGGAGAATTCAGAATGTCCAATTCACCTAACAGCACGTCTTTCGGGACTTGTGGGAGGAAACCGGAGCACCCGGAGGAAACCCGCGCAGACACGGGGAGAACGTGCAGACTCCGCACAGACAGTGACCCAAGGCTGGCGCTTGTTTATCCTGGGTCCCTGGCGCTGTGAGGCAGCAGTGCTAACCACTGTGCTCCCGTGCTCCCCGTTTAATCTATATTATGAATCTTTTACTCCTTGTTCAATCTCTATTGTAAAGTCTTTACTCCCTTTTAATATAGAATAGAACAGCACAGCACAGAACAGGCCCTTCGGCCCTCGATGTTGTGCCGAACATTGTCCGAAACCAAGATCAAGCTATCCCACTCCCTGTCATTCTGGTGTGCTCCATGTACCTATCCAATAACCGCTTGAAAGTTCCTAAAGTGTCCGACTCCACTATCACAGCAGGCAGTCCATTCCACACCCTAACCACTCTTTGAGTAAAGAATCTACCTCGGATATCCCTCCTATATCTCCCACCCTGCTTGTAACAGCTACATCCACCCGAGGAAATAGTCTCTGAACGTCCACTCTATCTATCCCCTTCATCATCTTATACACCTCTATTAAGTCGCCTCTCATCCTCCTCCGCTCCAAAGAGAAACGCCCTAGCTCCCTCAACCTTTCCTCATAAGACCTACCCTGCAAACCAGGCAGCATCCTGGTAAATCTCCTCTGCACCCTTTCCAATGCTTCCACATCCTTCCTATAGTGAGGTGACCAGAACTGCACACAATGCTCCAAATGTGGTCTAACCAGGGTCATGTACAGTTGCAGCATAACCCCGCGGCTCTTAAACTCAAGCCCCCTGTTAATAAACGCTAACAACTATAGGCCTTCTTCACGGCTCTATCCATTGAGTGGCAACCTTCAGAGATCTGTGGACATGAACCTCAAGATCTCTCTGTTCCTCCACATTCCTCAGAACCCTGCCGTTGACCCTGTAATCCGCATTCAAATTTTTTCTACCAAAATGAATCACCTCACACTTATCAGGGTTAAACCCCATCTGCCATTTTTCGGCCCAGCTCTGCATCCTATCAATGTCTCTTTGCAGCCGAAAACAGCCCTCCACCTCATCCACTACTCCAATCTTGGTGTCATCAGCAAATTTACTGACCCACCCTTCAGCCCCCCCCCCCCCCCCCCCTCCAAGTCATTGATAAAAATCACAAATAGCAGAGGACCCAGCACAGATCCCTGTGGTACACCGCTGGTAACTGGTCTCCAGTCTGAAAATTTTCCATCCACGACCACCCTCTGTCTTCTATGTGATACCCAGTTACTTATCCAATTAGCCAAATTTCCCTCTATCCCACACCTCCTTACTTTCTTCATGAGCCGACCATGGGGAACCTTATCAAACGCCTTACTAAAATCCATGTATACGACATCAACTGCTCTACCTTCATCCACACACTGAGTTATCTCCTCAAAGAATTCAATCAAATTTGTGAGGCAAGACTTACCCTTCACAAATCCGTGTTGACTATCCCGGATTAAGCTGCATCTTTCCAAATGGTCATAAATCTTATCCTTCAGGACCTTTTCCATTAACTTACCGACCACCGAAGTAAGACTAACTGGCCTATAATTACCAGGGTCATTCCTATTCCCTTTCTTGAACAGAGGAACAACATTCACCACTCTCCAGTCCACTGGCACTAACCCTGTGGACAGTGAGGACCCAAAGATCAAAGCCAAAGGCTCTGCAATCTCATCCCTTGCCTCCCAAAGAATCCTTTGACATATCCCATCTGGCCCAGGGGACATGTCGACCCTCAGGTTTTTCAAAATTGCCAATACATCCTTCCTCAGAACATCTACCTCCTCCAGCCTACCCGCCTGTATCACACTCTCATCCTCAAAAACATAGCCCCTCTCCTCGGTGAACACTGAAGAAAAGTATTCATTCAACGCCTCTCCTATTTCTTCTGACTCCATGCACAAGTTCCCACTACTGTCCTTGACCGGCCCTAACTTCACCTTGGTCATTCTTTTATTTCTCTCACATAAGAATAAAAAGCCTTGGGGTTTTCCTTGATCCGACCCGCCAAGGACTTCTCATGCCCCCTCCTAGCTCTCCTAAGCCCTTTTTTAGCTCATTCCTTGCTACCTTGTAACCCTCAAGCGACCCAACTGAACCTGGTCTTCTCATCCTTACATACGCTTCCTTTTTCCTCTTGACAAGACATTCAATCTCTTTTGTGAACCATGGTTCCCTCACACGGCCATTTCCTCCCTGCCTGACAGGGACATACCTATCAAGGACACGCAGTATTTGTTCCTTGAACAAGCTCCACTTTTCATTTGTGCCTTTCCCTGACAGTTTCTGTTCCCATCTTATGCTCCCTAATTCTTGCCTAATTGCATCATAATTACCCTTCCCCCAATTATAAATCTTGCCCTGCTGTCTGGCCCTATCCCTCTCCATTGCAAAAGTGAAAGACACCGAATTGTGGTCGCTATCTCCAAAGTGCTCTCCCACAAACAAATCTAACAATTGGCCCGGTTCATTACCCAGTACCAAATCCAATGTGGCCCCACCTCTTGTCGGCCTATCCACATATTGTGTCAGGAAACCCTCCTGCACCCACTGTACAAAAACTGCCCCAGCCAAACTGTTTGACCTATAGCGGTTCCAATCAATATTTGGAAAGTTAAAGTCACCCATGACAACTACCCTGAGACCTCCACACCTATCCATAATCTGTTTTGCAATTTCTTCCTCCACATCTCTATTACTATTTGGGGGCCTATAGAAAACTCCTAACTATGTGACCGCTCCTTTCCTATTTCTAACTTTGGCCCATATTACCTCAGTAGGCAGATCCCCTTCAAACTGCCTTTCTGCAGCCGTTAAACTATCCTTGATTAACAATGCTACTGTTCCACCTCTTTTACCACCTTCCCTACTCTTACAGAAACATCTATACCCCAGAACTTCCAACAACCATTCCTGTCCCTGTTCTAACCATGTCTCCGTAATGGCCACAACATCGTAGTCCCAAGTACCAATCCACGCTCCAAGTTCACCTACCTTATTCCGGATGCTCCTTGCATTGAAGTAGACGCACTTCAACCCACCTTTCTGTCTGCCAGTACACTCCTGCTACTTGATACCCTCCTCAGTACCTCACTACTCTCAACACTGGCTTCTGGACGACAGCTCGTTTTCCCAGCCCCCTGACAAATTAGTTTAAACTCCCCCAAAGAGCCGTAGCAAATTTCCCTCCCAGGATATTGGTGCCCCTCTGGTTCAGGTGCAAACCGTCCTGTCTGTACAGGTCCCACCTTAATGACTGTTATGAACACTTTACTCATTGATTAATCTGTATTGTGAAATCTTTACTCCTTGTTTAATCTCTATTCTGAACTCTTTACTCTATATTTAATCTCTATTGTGAACTCTTTATTCCCTGTTTAATCTCTATTGTGAACTATTTATTCCCTGTTTCATCTCTATTCTGAACTCTTTACTCCTTGTTTAATTGCTGTTGTGAACTCTTTACTTCTTGTTTAATTTCTATTGTGAACTCCTTACTCCCTGTTTAATCTCTATTCTGAACTCTTTACTCCTTGTTTAATCTCTATTGTTAACTCCTTACTCCCTGTTTAATCTCTATTCTGAACTTTTTACTCATTGTTTAATCTCTGTTGTGAACTCTTTGCTCCTTGTTTAATCTCTATTCCGAACGTGTTACTCCTTGACTATACTATGATGCTGACAGACCAGACCCTGACATTTACAAGTTTACCGGACAGGCATCCCAATCACTTTTTGTCAATTTATAAAACTGTGAGGAAAGGATATTTCATTCCAGGAGTGTTTCCACACACAAATAGGGCTATGATGTATTAAAACAAACATTATTGCTAACACAGTGTTAAGCTGCCTTAACATCACAGAAATATAGTTTACAATTACCAGTTAAACAATGCTTAACAATCAAAGTAAACACTTTAATGCCTAACCAATGCCTTCTTTATTTCCAATCAAGCAAAACATATCACAGGTCAAAAACCACCTTTAAATAGAGTTAGCAAACATAGGATTACTTGCCAATTTTTGGATAGAGAGATCCTGTGAGTGGCTGCTTGAAGAGAGAGAGAGAGATCCTGTCAGATTAATGTTGAATCTCTGACAGCCTTCCTCAGAAGCTGTTGGCAGCTGACAGTCTAAACCAAAACTAAACTAAACTATACCTGCTGCAGTCCTGGCTCCTCACATTAATTGCACCATTCCCATTCTACTCAAATCCCATGACCAACTTGCTTAAGTTAATATCTCTATTCCCCAGTGAATCCCCAGAAACTATAACAAAAACCCATTTGACCTCTGTAAATATATACAGGTTGGAAAGAATGAGGATCACACTTTAACAACATATTAATTGCACCTTCTGCAGCCACAAAGTCTGGCATTTTTTCTAACCAGGATCTTTAAAAAATGTTATTACAGCCGATACATACATACCCTAAACAAGCCTATTAAAATCTTACTGCATCAGATACATATAATACAATATGTATAAACTTATTTCTTACAATAATCCCAATATTCCATTGGTAACCCATTACTCCTTGTTTAATCTCTATTGTGAACTCTTTACTACCTTTTAATTGTCTATTGTGAACCATTTATTCCTTGTTTAATCTCTATTCTGAACCCTCTACTCCTTGGTTAATCCCTATTGTGAAGTCTATACTCCTTTAGCAATCTGTGCTGTCAGCTCTTTACCCCTTGTTTAATCTGTATTGTGAATTGTTTACTCCTTGTTTAATCTCTATTGTGAACTATTTACTCCTTGTTTAATCTCTATTGTGAACTATTTACTCCCTGTTTAATCTCCATTGTGAACTATTTACTCCTTGTTTAATATCTATTGTGAACTATTCACTTGTTGTTTAATCTCTATTGTGAACTCCTTACTCCTTGTTTAATTCTATTGTGAACTCTTTACTCCTTGTTTAATCTCTATTGTGAACTCTTTACTCCCTGTTTAATCTCTATTGTGAATTGTTTACTCCTTGTTTAATCTCTATTGTGAACTCTTTACTCCTTGTTTAATCTCTATTGTGAACTCTTTACTCCTTGTTTAATCTCTATTGTGAACTATTTACTCCTTGTTTAATATCTATGTGAACTGTTTACTCCCTGTTTAATCTTTATTGTGAATTGTTTACTCCCTGTTTAATCTCTATTGTGAACTCTAAACTCTCTGTTTAATCTCTATTGCGAACTCTTTACTCCTTGTTTAATCTCTATTGTGAATTCTTTACTCCCTGTTTAATCTCTATTGTGAATTGCTTACTCCTTGTTTAATCTCTATTGTGAACTATTTACTCCTTGTTTGATCTCTATTGTGAACTCTTTACTCCCTGTTTAATCTCTATTGTGAATTGTTTACTCCTTGTTTAATCTCTATTGTGAACTCTAAACTCCCTGTTTAATCTCTATGGTGAACTATTTACTCCTTGTTTAAACTCTATTGTGAACTATTTACTCCTTGTTTAATCTCTATTGTGAACTCCTTACTCATTGTTTAACCTCTATTGTGAACTCTTTACTACTTGTTTAATCTCTATTGTGAACTCTTTACTCGCTGTTTAATCCCTATTGTGAATTGTTTACTCCTTGTTTAATCTCTATTGTGAACTCTTTATTCCTTGTTTAATCTCTATTGTGAACTATTTACTCCTTGTTTAATCTCTATTGTGAACTCTTCACTTGTTGTTTAATCTCTATTGTGAACTCTTTACTCCTTGTTTTATCTCTATTCTGATCACTTTACTCCTTTTTAATCTCTATTCTGAACTGTTTACTCCTTGTTTAATCCCTATTGTGAACTCTTTACTCCTTGTTTAATCTCTATTGTGAACTCTTTACTCCTTGTTTTATCTCTAATGTGAACTATTTACTCCTTGTTTAATCTCTATTGTGAACTATTTACTCCCTGTTTAATCTCTATTGTGAATTGTTTACTCCTTGTTTAATCTCTATTGCGAACTCTAAACTCCCTGTTTAATCTCTATTGTGAACTATTTACTCCTTGTTTAATCTCTATTGTGAACTCTTTACTCCCTGTTTAATCTCTATTGTGAACTCTTCACTTGTTGTTTAATCTCTATTGTGAACTATTTACTCCTTGTTTAATCTCTATTGTGAACTATTTACTCCTTGCTTAATCTCTATTGTGAACTATTTACTCATTGTTTAATCTCTATTTTGAACTCCTTACTCCATGTTTAATCTCTATTGTGAACTCTTTACTCCTTGTTTAATCTCTATTGTGAATTGTTTACTCCCTGTTTAATCCCTATTGTGAACTCTTCACTTGTTGTTTAATCGCTATTGTGAACTCTTTACGCCCTGTTTAATCTCTATTGTGAACTATTTACTCCCTGTTTAATCTCTATTGTAAATTTTTACTCCTTGTTTAATCTCTATTGTGAATTATTTGCTTCTTGTTTAATCTCTATTGTGAACTCTTTACTCCTTGTTTAATCAATATTTTGAATTGTTTACTCCTTGTTTAATTTCTATTGTGAACTCTTTACTCCTTGTCTAATCTCTATTATGAACTCTTCACTTGTTGTTTAATCTCTACTGTGAGCTCTTTACTCCTTGTTTAAACTCTATTGTCAGCTCTTTACTCCTTGTTGAATCTTTATTGCCGGCTCTTCACTCCTTGTTTAATGCCTCTTGTGACGTCTTTACTCCTTTATTAATCTGTGCTGTCAGATCTTTACTCCTTGTTTAATCTCTATTGTGAATTGTTTACTCCTTTATTAATCTGTGCTGTCAGATCTTTACTCCTTGTTTAATCTCTATTGTGAATTGTTTACTCCCTGTTGAATCACTATTGTAAATTTTTACTCCTTGTTTAATCTCTATTGTGAATTATTTACTTCTTGTTTAATCTCTATTGTGAACTCTTTACTCCTTGTTTAATCAATATTTTGAATTGTTTACTCCTTGTTTAATCTCTATTGTGAATTGTTTACTCCTTGTTTAATTTCTATTGTGAACTCTAAACTCCCTGTTTAATCGCTATTGTGAACTATTTACTCCTTGTTTAATCTCTATTGTGAACTCTTTACTCCCTGTTTAATCTCTATTGTGAACTATTTACTCCTTGTTTAATCTCTATTGTGAACTATTTACGCCTTGTTTAATCTCTATTGTGAACTCTTTACTCCTTGTTTAATCTCTATTCTGAACTCTTTACTCCTTGTTTAATCTCTATTGTGAACTCTTTACTCCCTGTTTAATCTGTATTGTGAATTGTTTACTCCTTGTTTAATCTCTATTGTGAACTCCTTACTCCATGTTTAATCTCTATTGTGAACTCTTTACTCCTTGTTTAATCTCTATTCTGAACCCTCTACTCCTTGGTTAATCCCTATTGTGAAGTCTTTACTCCTTTAGCAATCTGTGCTGTCAGCTCTTTACCCCTTGTTTAATCTGTATTGTGAATTGTTTACTCCCTGTTTAATCTCTATTGTGAGCTCTTCACTTGTTGTTTAATCTCTATTGTGAACTCTTTACTCCTTGTTTAATCTCTATTCTGAACTCTTTACTCCTTGTTTAATCTCTATTCTGAACTGTTTACTCCTTGTTTAATCTCTATTGTGAACGGTTTACTCCTTGTTTAATTTCTATTGTGAACTCTTTACTCCTTGTCTAATCTCTATTATGAACTCTTCACTTGTTGTTTAATCTCTACTGTGAGCTCTTTACTCCTTGTTTAAACTCTATTGTCAGCTCTTTACTCCTTGTTGAATCTTTATTGCCGGCTCTTCACTCCTTGTTTAATGCCTCTTGTGAAGTCTTTACTCCTTTATTAATCTGTGCTGTCAGATCTTTACTCCTTGTTTAATCTCTATTGTGAATTGTTTACTCCTTTATTAATCTATGCTGTCAGATCTTTACTCCTTGTTTAATCTCTATTGTGAATTGTTTACTCCCTGTTTAATCTCTATTGTGAACTATTTACTCCTTGTTTAATCTCTATTGTGAACTCTTTACTACTTGTTTAATACCTATTGTGAACTCTTTACTCCTTGTTTAGTCTCTATTGTGAACTCTTTACTCCCTGTTTAATCTCTATTGTGAACTATTTACTCCTTGTTTAATCTCTATTTTGAATTGTTTACTCCTTGTTTAATCTCTATTGTGAACTCTTTACTCTTTGTTTAATCTGTATTGTGAACTCTATACTCCTTGTTTAATCTCTATTGTGAACTCTTTACTCCCTGTTTAAACTCTATTGTGAACTCTTTATTGCCTGTTTAATCTCTATTGTGAATTGTTTACTCCCTGTTTAATCTCTATTGTGAACCCTTTATTCCTTGTTTAATCTCTATTCTGAACCCTCTACTCCTTGTTTAGTCACTATTGTGGTCTTTACTCCTTTATTAATCTGTGCTGTCAGCTCTTTACTCCTTGTTTAATCTCTATTGTGAACCCTTCACTTGTTGTTTAACCTCTATTGTGAATTGTTTACTCCTTGTTTAATCTCTATTGTGAACTCTTCACTTATTGTTTAATCTCTATTGTGAACTCTTTACTCCTTGTTTAATCTCTATTGTGAACTCATTATTGAAGGTGGTTTGTGGAGGGGCTGTTGTCAAGTGACAGTTAAACCCAAAATACTTCCTCAGTGTTTCCCCCCCACCTCCTCCTCTAACCAAAAAAAAAAAGCACGGTTGTCGGGAAGCGGGAGCAGGGGCCTGTCGTGAAGGTGAGTGAGTGCCTTTAAATTTGCTTACCTTTCAGCGGGAGCAGGGTTTGAGGGAATATCAGGTAAGCTCTTCCTTTCTTTTTCTTGTTTTTTTTAAATCTAGAGGTGATGTCAGGGAAGGCAGTACAATGCTCCTCCTGCAGAATGTTTGAAGTGAGGGACGCCTTCAGTGTCCCTGCTGATTTCATCTGTGGGAAGTGCACCCAACTCCAGCTCCTCAAAAACCGTGTTAGGGAACTGGAGCTGGAGCTGGATGAACTTCGGATCATTCGGGAGGAAGAGGTGGTCATAGATAGAAGCTTCAGGGAGGTAGTTACGCCAAAGAATAAAGATAGATGGGTGACGGTGAGAGGGGCTGGGGGTAAGCAGTCAGTACAGGGATCCCCTGTGGTCGTTCCCCTTAGTAACAGGTATACCGCTTTGGATACTGTTGGGGGCGACGACTTACCAGGGGTCAGCCATGGGGTACAGGTCTCTGGCACAGAGTCTGTCCCTGTTGCTCAGAAGGGAAGGGGGGAAAGGAGTAGAGCATTATTCATTGGAGACTCCATAGTTAGGGGGATAGATAGGCGATTCTGTGGGAACGAGAGAGGCTCGTGGTTGGTGTGTTGCCTCCCAGGTGCCAGGGTCCGCAATGTCTCAGATCATGTTTTCGGGATCCTTAAGGGGGAGGGGGAGCAGCCCCAAGTCGTGGTCGACATAGGTAGGAAAAGGGATAGGGATGTAAGGCAGGAATTCAGGGAACTAGGGTGGAAACTTAGAGCTAGAACAAACAGAGTTATTATCTCTGGGTTGTTACCCGTGCCACGTGCTAGCGAGTCGAGGAATAGGGAGAGAGAGCAGTTGAACACGTGGCTGCAGGGATGGTGCAGGAGGGAGGGTTTCAGATTCCTGGACAATTGGGGCTCTTTCTAGGGTAGGTGGGACCTTTACAAACGGGATGGTCTACACCTGGACCAGAGGGGTACTAATATCCTCGGGGGGCGGTTTGCTAATGCCCTTCAGGAGGTCACCCTGTTAGGGCTTTTCTATAGGCCTCCGAAAAGTTCCAGAGATGTAGAGGAAAGGATTGCAAAGATGATTCTGGATAGGAGCGAAAATAACAGGGTAGTTGTTATGGGGGACTTTAACTTTCCAAATTTTGACTGGAAACACTATAGTTCGAGTACTTTAGAGGGATCCGTTTTTGTCCAATGTGTGCAGGAGGGTTTCCTGATGCAGTATGTAGATAGGCCAACAAGAGGCGAGGCCGTATTGGATTTGGTACTGGGTAATGGACCAGGTCAGGTGTTAGATTTGGAGGTAGGTGAGCATTTTGGTGATAGTGACCACAATTCGATTACGTTTACTTTAGCGATGGAAAGGGATAGGTATACACCGCAGGGAAAGAGTTATTGCTGGGGGAAAGGCAATTATGATGCGATGAGGCAAGACTTAGGATGCATCGCCTGGAGAGGAAAACTGCAGGGGATGGACACAATGGAAATGTGGAGCATGTTCAAGGAACAGCGACTGCGTGTCCTTGATAAGTATGTACCTGTTAGGCAGGGAGGAAGTGGTCGAGTGAGGGAACCATGGGTCACTAAAGCAGTTGAAACACTTGTCAAGAGGAAGAAGGAGGCTTATGTGAAGATGAGACGTGATGGTTCAGTTGGGTCGCTTGAGAGTTACAAGTTAGCTAGGAAGGCTCTAAAGAGAGAGCTAAGAAGAGCCAAGCGAGGACATGAGAAGTCTTTGGCAGGTAGGATCAAGGATAACCCTAAAGCTTTCTATAGGTATGTCAGGAATAAAAGAATGACGAAGGTAAGAGTAGGGCCAGTCAAGGACAGTAGTGGGACATTGTGCGTAGAGTCCGAGGAGATAGGGGAGGTGCTAAATGAGTATTTTTCGTCAGTATTCACACAGGTAAAAGACAAAGTTGTCGAGGAGAATACTGAGATACAGGCTACTAGACTAGAAGGGCTTGAGGTTCATAAGGAGGAGGTGTTAGCGATTCTGGAAAGTGTTAAAATAGATAAGTCCCCTGGGCCGGATGGGATTTATCCTAGGATTCTCTGGAAAGCTAGGGAGGAGATTGCTGAGCCTTTGGCTTTGATCTTTAAGTAATCTTTGTCTTCAGGAATAGTGCCAGAAGACTGGAGGATAGCAAATGTTGTCCCCTTGTTCAAGAAGGGGAGTAGAGACAACCCCGGAAACTATAGACCAGTGAGCCTTACTTCTGTTGTGGGAAAAGTCTTGGAAAGGTTTATAAGAGATAGGATGTATAATCATCTGGAAAGGAATAATTTGATTAGAGATAGTCAACATGGTTTTGTGAAGGGTAGGTCGTGCCTCACAAACCTCATTGAGTTCTTCGAGAAGGTGACCAAACAGGTGGATGAGAGTAAAGCAGTTGATGTGGTGTATATGGATTTCAGTAAAGCGTTTGATAAGGTTCCCCACGGTAGGCTATTGCAGAAAATACAGAGGCATGGGATTCAGGGTGATTTAGCAGTTTGGATCAGAAATTGGCTAGCTGATAGAAGACAAAGAGTGGTGGTTGATGGGAAATTCTCTGACTGGTGTCCAGTTACTAGTGGTGTGCCACAAGGATCTGTTTTGGGGCCGTTGCTGTTTGTCATTTTTATAAATGACCTGGAGGAGGGCGTAGAAGGATGGGTGAGTAAATTTGCAGATGACGCTAAAGTCGGTGGAGTTGTGGACAGTGCAGTAGGATGTTACAAGTTACAGAGGGACATAGATAAGCTGCAGAGCTGGGCTGACAGGTGTCAAATGGAGTTTAATGCAGAAAAGTGTGAGGTGATTCACTTTGGAAGGAATAACAGGAAAGCAGAGTACTGGGCTAATGGTAAGATTCTTGGTAGTGTGGACGAGCAGAGAGATCTCGGTGTCCATGTCCATAGATCCCTGAAAGTTGCCACCCAGGTCGAGAGGGTTGTTAAGAAGGCGTACGGTGTGTTCGCTTTTATTGGTAGAGGAATTGAGTTTCGGAGCCATGAGGTCATGTTGCAGTTGTACAAAACTCTGGTGCGGCCGCTTTTGGAGTATTGTGTGCAGTTCTGGTCGCCACATTATAGGAAGGATGTGGAAGCTTTGGAAAGGGTGCAGAGGAGATTTGCAAGAAGGTTGCCTGGTATGGAGGGAAGATCATATGAGGAAAGGCTGAAGGACTTGAGGCTGTTTCTGTTAGAGAGAAGGTTAAGAGGGGACTTAATTGAGGCATACAAGATGATCAGAGGATTAGATAGGGTGGACAGTGAGAGCCTTTTTCCTCGGATGGTGATGTCCAGCACGATGGGACATAGCTTTAAATTGAGGGGAGATAGATATAGGACAGATGTCAGAGGTAGGTTCTTTACTCAGAGAGTAGTAAGGGCGTGGAATGCCCTGCCTGCAACAGTAGTGGACTCGCCAACACTAAACGCATACAAATGGTCATTGGATAGGCAGATGGATGAAAAGGGAATAGTGTAGATGGGCTTTAGAAGGGTTTCACAGGACGGTGCAACATCGTGGGCCGAAGGGCCTGTACTGCACTGTAATGTTCTATGTTCTATGTTTACTCCTTGGTTAACCTCTATTGTGAACTATTTACTCCTTGTTTAATCTCTATTGTGAACTCTTTACTCCTTGTTTAATCTCTATTGTGAACGATTTATTCCTTGTTTAATCTCTATTGTGAACTCTTTACTCCTTCTTTAATCTCTATTGTGAACTCTTTACTCCTTCTTTAATCTCTATTGTGAACTCTTTACTCCTTGTTTAATCTCTATTGTGAACGATTTATTCCTTGTTTAATCTCTATTGTGAACTATTTACTCCTTGTTTAATCTCTATTGTGAACGATTTATTCCTTGTTTAATCTCTATTGTGAACTATTTACTCCTTGTTTAATCTCTATTGTGAACTCTTTACTCCTTGTTTAATCTCTATTGTGAACGATTTATTCCTTGTTTAATCTCTATTGTGAACTCTTTACTCCTTCTTTAATCTCTATTGTGAACTCTTTACTCCTTCTTTAATCTCTATTGTGAACTCTTTACTCCCTGTTTAATCTCTATTGTGAATTGTTTACTCCCTGTTTAATCTCTATTGTGAACTCTTTACTCCTTGTTTAATCTCTATTGTGAGCTATTTGCTCCCTGTTTAATCTCAATTGTGAATTGTTTACTCCTTGATAAATCTCTATTGTGAACTCTTTACTCCTTGTTTAATCTCTATTGTGAACTCTTCACTTCTTGTTTTATCTCTATTCTGATCACTTTACTCCTTTTTAATCTCTATTCTGAACTGTTTACTCCTTGTTTAATTTCTATTGTGAACTCTTTACTCCTTGTCTAATCTCTATTATGAACTCTTCACTTGTTGTTTAATCTCTAGCGTAAACTCTTTACTCCTTGTTTAATCTCTATTGTGAGCTCTTTACTCCTTGTTTAATCTCTATTGTGAGCTATTTACTCCTTGTTTAATCTCTATTGTGAGCTCTTTGCTCCTTGTTGAATCTTTATTGCGAGCTCTTGACTCGTTGTTTAATCTCTATTGTGAGCTCTTTACTCCTTGTTGAATCTTTATTATTCCATGTTTCGTCTCCATTGTGAACTCGTTACCCATTGTTTAATCTCTATTGTGAACACCTTAATCTTTTTTGAACCTTCATTGTGTGCGCTTTTGCAGCTCATTTCATTTCAAGCTCTATTTTGCGCTGATTTCCCTCTGCAGATAGTTTTCGTTTCCACATCGAGTGTGTGCTCTTTTCTGTTTTGCTGCTTTTTCTTGGGCCAATTTGCTGGCTGTTTCATTATTCCGCTGTCTGCTTTCTTTAAGCTGCTTTATGTGTCCTTGCGCGCTTTAATTTTTGCTCCACATCTTTTTGAAGCTCCAATGTGCACTGTGTTTGTTTGAATTCAAACCATTTTCCAGATTTCCACACTCTTTGACAGTCTGCTTTCTGGACAGTCTATTTCCTTCCTTTTAATTTTTTCTCATTTATTTCCAAGAGCCCATCGACACATTTCTTTCCCGTTAACAACTCAAATTCTTAGTGTCCCAACCTTTGCATCAACTCCACATTGCGCCAGTTGTCCCAGGTGGTCAGCACTGTAACAACTTCACTTCTTTCAACTCCTCCCGTGCCTGTCACAACTCTGTGTCGCACAGTGGCACGTTTGCTCATTTATAATGTATAATAAAACATCTCAGCAACAACAAAATACCAAAATCAAAATCTCTGCAGCTTTGGGCAACCACACTTCAGAAAACAACACAAACAACTTGCGCAGCAACTGAATTCTACAGGAGAACCCCCACCAGCAGTGGACCATTGTAGCTTTAAAGGGACACCGCTTCATCCAACCCTTCCATATTTCACATGCTTAATGAAATGAAATGAAAATCGCTTATTACCACAAGTAGGCTTCAAATGAAGTTACTGTGAATAGCCCCTAGTCGCCACATTCCGGCACCTGTTCGGGAGGCTGGTACGGGAATTGAACCGTGCTGCTGGCCTGCCTTGGTCTGCTTTCAAAGCCAGCGACTTAGCCCTGTCTATAAGCATCTTCCAGCCATTTAATGTCAGTTTGTTCTGACCTGGAGCTGGTAGGTTCGAGGACATCTGCCAATTACATTTTCCTTACGGATACAGCAATTCACCTCCAACTGACCACAGGATTGCCCCTTCTGGGCAGGGAGGAGGTTTCCGTGGCATGGAAGGGGCAGACATAGCTTTGCACCTCAGCCGCTGAATAAATCATTGCGCATTTCAGGTGGGGTTTTGCGTCGGCGGTATTTTCCGCTCCCGCCGTAGTCAGCAGACCTTTGAATTGCTCACCGCATTTTCCAGCCCATTCCCCTCCGCAATGGGGCCATCCTTCATGGTTTAACTCACCCGGCGGCAGATCACTTGCTTCAACCTAATTGCCCAAGAAATAGATGTTCTTAAAGCAACTAAAAATGCTGCCCAACCTGAGAGCTGTTTACATACATAGAAACATAGAAAATAGAATCTGGGGGAGGCCATTCGGCCCTTCGACCCTGCTCTACCATTCATTATGATCATGGCTGATCATCAAGTTCAATACGCTGATCCTGCCTACCCCCCCACATCTCTTCATCTCTTTAGCCCCAAGAGCTGTATCTAATTGCTTCTTGAAATTAGACAATATTTTGACCTCAACTACTTTCTGTGGGAGCGAATTCCACAGATTCACCGCTCTCTGGGTGAAGATATTTCTCCTCACCTCAGTCCTAAAACTATCACCCCCTAGATCTGGACTAAACCTCTTAGAATTTTATAAGTTTCTTGGCGATACCCTCTCACTCTTCTAAAGTCCAATGAATATGATGCTAACCAATTTAGTCTCCCCTCATATAACAGTCCTGCCATTGTAGGAATCAGGGGCGAAATTCTCCGACCCCCAGCAGGGTCGGAGAATCGCCTGGGGCTGCCGAAAATCCCACCCCGCCGTGTCAGAGATTCTCCGCCACCCGGTAAGTGGCGGTGGCGGGAATCACGCCACTCCGATCGGCAGAGGCCCTTGCGGTGATTCTCTGCCCGCGATGGGCCGAATTCCCGCCGCTGGGAGGCCTCTCCCGCCGCCGAGGTTTGAACCACCTCTGGTGGCGGCGGGATCGGCGGCGCGACCAGTCCCCCCGGGGTCCTGGGGGGGGGGGGGGGGCGCGGGGCGATCGGACCCCGGGGGGTGCCTCCACGGTGGCCAAGCCCGCGATCGGGGTCCCCGCTCAGACTCCAGGCCAGTGCCCTGGGTGCACTCTTTCTTCTCCACCGAAGAGAAGCGGAAGAGAAACCCACATCGCGCATGCGCCGGTGGTGACGTCAGCGGCAGCGCATGCGCCGACCGGCGAAAGCCTTTTGGCCAGCCCCGCTGCTGGGCGGCGGCCTGAAAGGCCGCTGGCGCCGGTTTTTTGCGCCAGTCTTCTGGTGCCAACCGCTCCGGCGCGGGGCTGGTCCCCAAAGGTGCGGAGAATTCCCCACCTTTGGGGAGGCCCGACCCCGGAGCGGTTGACGCCACTCCCCTACGCCGGGACCCCCCATCACGCCGTGTAGGGGAGAATCCCGCCCCTTGTTGGTAAACCTTTGCTGTACTCCCTCCACAGCAAGAACATCTTTCCTCACACTAGGGTGTGTTACTGTCTTGTCAATTACAGCAAGGTGGCTTACAGCCTTGTCAATGACACCAAGGTGTGTTACTGTCTTGTCAATTACAGCAAGGTGTGTTCATGTCTTGCCGATTATACCGAGGGTGTTACTATCTTGTCAATTACACCAAGGTGTGTTAGCTTCTTGTCAATTACACCAAGGTGTGTTAATGTCGTGCCAAATACAGCAACGTGTGTTAATGCCTTGCCAATTATACCGAGGGTGTTACTATCTTGTCAATTAGACCAAGGTGTGTTAGCTTCTTGTCAATTACACCAAGGCGTGTTAATGTCGTGCCAAATACAGCAACGTGTGTTAATGCCTTGCCAATTACACCAAGGTGTGCTACTATCTTGTCAAATACACCAAGGTGTGTTACTGTCTTGTCAATTACAGAAATGTGAGTTAATGTCTTGTCAATTACACCAAGGTGTGTTAATGTGAAATGAAATGAAATGAAAATCACTTATTGTCACGAGTAGGCTTCAATGAAGTTACTGTGAAAAGCCCCTAGTCGCCACATTCCGGCGCCTGTCCGGGGAGGCTGGTACGGGAATCGAACCGTGCTGCTGGCCTGCTTGGTCTGCTTTAAAAGCCAGTGATTTAGCTTTGTGAGCTAAACCAGCCCCTGTCTTGCCAATTACACGACGGAATGTTGCTGTCTTGTCAATTACACCAAGGTCTGTTACTGTCTTGTCTATTGCACCAATGGGTATTCATGTCTTCCCAATTACAGCAAGGTGTGCCACTGTCTTGTCAATTACACCAAGGTGTGTTAATGTCATGCCAAATACAGCAATATGTGTTAATGCCTTGCCAATTACACCAAGGGTTGTTACTATCTTGTCAAACACACCAAGATGTGTTATTGTTTTGTCAATTACACCGAGGTGTGTTAATGTCTTGTCAATTACAGAAATGTGAGTTAATGCCTTGTTAATTACACCAAGGTGTGTTAATGTCTTGCAATTACACCAAGGTGTGTTACTGTCTTGTCAATTACACCAAGGTGTGTTACTGTCTTGTCAATGACACCAAGGTGTGTTACTGTCTTGTCAATGACACCGAGCTGTGTTATGTCTTGTCAATTACACCAAGGTGTGTTACTGTCTTGCAATTACACCAAGGTGTGTTACTGTCTTGTCAATTACACCAAGGTGTGTTACTGTCTTGTCAATTACACCATGGCATGTTACTGTCTTGTCAATTACAGCAAGGTGTGTTACTGTCTTGTCAATTACACCAAGGTGTGTTACTGTCTTGTCAATTACACCAAGGTGTGTTACTGTCTTGTCAATTACACCATGGCATGTTACTGTCTTGTCAATTACACCAAGGTGTGTTGCTGTCTTGTCAATTACACCAAGGTGTGTTACTGTCTTGTCAATTACACCAAGGTGTGTTACTGTCTTGTCAATGACACCAAGGTGTGTTACTGTCTTGTCAATTACAGCAAGGTGTGTTACTGTCTTGTCAATTACACCAAGGCATGTTAATGTCTTGCCAATTACCGCAACGTGTTATAGAGAAATACAGCACAGAACAGGCCCTTCGGCCCACGATGTTGCGCCGAACTTTTGTCCTAGGTTAATCAAAGAATTTTGGTCAATTTTTCATGGCCAATCCACCCAACCTGCACATCTTTGGACTGTGGGAGGAAACCGGAGTACCCGGAGGAAACCCACGCAGTCACAGGGAGGATGTGCAGACTCCACACAGACAGTGACCCAAGTCGAAATCAAACTTGGGACCCTGGAGCTGTGAAGCAATTGTGCTATCCACAATGCTACCGTGCTGCCCTTAAGAAGTTAACCTTCACTCCATTATTCTACCCTAATCCATGTTCCTATCCAATAGCCGCTTGAAGGTCCCTAACGTTTCCGACTCAACTACTTCCACAGGCAGTGCATTCCATGCCCCCACTACTCTCTGGGTAAAGAACTTACCTCTGATTTCCCCTCTATATCTTCCACCATTTATCTTAAATTTATGTCCTCTTGTAATGGTGTGTTCCACCTGGGGAAAAAGTCTCTGACTGTCTACTCTATCTATTCCCCTAATCATCTTATAAACCTCTATCAAGTCGCCCCTCATCCTTCTCCGTTCTAATGAGAAAAGGCCTAGCACCCTCAACCTTTCCTCGTATGACCTACTCTCCATTCCAGGCAACATCCTGGTAAATCTCCTTTGCACCTTTTCCAATGTCAATGTCCTGCCAATTACACCAAGGTTTGTTGCTATCTTGTCAATTACAGAAATGTGAGTTAATGCCTTGTGAATTACACCAAGGTGTGTTGCTGTCTTGTCAATTACACCAATGTGTGTTACCGTCTTGTCAATTACAGCAAGGTGTGTTAATGTCCTGTGAATTACACCAGGGTGTGTTACTGCCTTGTGAATTACACCAAGGTGTGTTAATGTCTTGTCATTTACACCATGATGTGTTACTGTGTTGTCAATTACACCGAGTTGTGTTACTGTCTTGTCAATTACACCAAGATGTGTTAGCGTCGTGCCAATTACAGCAAGGTGTGTTAATGTCCTGCCGATTACACCAAGGTTTGTTACTATCTTGTCAATTACACCAAGGTGTGTTACTGTCTTGTCAATTACATCAAAGTGTATTACTGTCTCGTCAATTGCACCAAGGTGTGTTTATGTCTCGTCAGTTACACCAAGGTGTGTTACTGTGTTTTCAATTACACCAAGGCATAGTCCTGTCTCTTCAATTCCCAAAAAAATGAAATGAAATGAGTAGGCTTCAATTAAGTTACTGTGAAAAGCACCTAGTCGCCATATTCCGGCGCCTGTTCGGGGAGGTTGGTACGGGAATTGAACCGTGCTACTGGCCTGCCTTCGTCTGCTTTAAAAGCCAGCGATTTAGACCAAGGTGTGTTACTGTCTTGTCGATGACACGAAGGTATGTTACTGTCTGTCAATTACACCAAGGTGTGTTACTGTCTTGTCAATTACACCAAGGTGTGCTACTATCTTGTCAATTACGCCAAGGTGTGTTACTGTCTTTTAAATTACACCAAGTTGTGTTACTGTCTTGCCAATTACTCTGAGGTGTATTCCCATCTTGTCAGTTGCACCAAGGTTTGTTACTGCCTTTTCAATTACACCAAGGTGCGTTACTATCTTGTCAATTACAGCCAGTTGTGTTACAGTCTTGTCAATTACACCATGGCATGTTACTGTCTTGTCAATTACAGCAAGGTGTGTTACTCTCTTGTCAATTACAGCAAGGTGTGTTACTCTCTTGTCAATTACACCATGGCATGTTACTGTCTTGTCAAATACAGCAAGGTGTGTTACTCTCTTGTCAATTACACCAAGGTGTGTTACAGTCTTGTCAATTACACCATGGCATGTTACTGTCTTGTCAATTACAGCAAGGTGTGTTACTCTCTTGTCAATTACAGCAAGGTGTGTTACTCTCTTGTCAATTACACCAAGGTGTGTTGATGTCTTCTCAATTACACCAAGGTGTGTTGCTGTCTTGTCAATTACATTTTTCTGGTGAAGAGAGACAAGTGATGGATTTTCATTGAGCACATATAAATTTGTGATGTTTAGTTAGTTCAATTTCCGTCGACGTTCTGTCTTAGTTGCAGTCACCCCCTCTCATTATTGGTTCATGTACTAATGACGTGTAATTAAAAAGAGTGTAAATAGGTGACAGCAGAGGTACTGTGTTGAGTGGGAAGTGAGTTGTGAGGCTGAACAACTCTCTGGATAAAGAAAAACATTGTCTTGGTTTCCGATTTGCCAAGCGGCCTGGATCGCATTAACACCCTTTCAGTGCAGATTTGAAACTTTTGGATCAAGGGCGGAGAGGACACAGTGACACAGAAGCTTGTTTAATCTGCGCAGTGAGATACTTCAGCCAAATAACTAATCATATCAGTGCTGACATCAGTGAGTAAAGCAAATCATCCACTATAAATGGTGAGTGGGGCTCTGCCAGAGCTCTGGGATGCTGTAAGCATGGGGTTTATTACCAGTCTGCCCGCCTCGTTGTTGTGCAGGTTGGTCAGGTAGCGCAGGTCCCGGCCCCTTTCGCTGGAATCCACGAACTCGCGGCCGAAGATGCGGCCAAATTCGATGTTGTCGCTGCAGCCCCCCCAGTGCCAATCGGGCCCTCCCGGTCCCCGCCGCCGGTAGTCACAGGAACACGACTCAACGGAGCCTTCAGAACAGGAGCGCGACACAGAATGAGTCACCGCCGCGCTGGTCAGGGCGAAAACAAAGGCGGTCTCTCGGCAACCTGTAGGAGCAGAGAATAATGGAAAGGTCAGAGAGAGGAAAATGGAACAGGA
>NC_052173.1:19668144-19689660 GCF_902713615.1 Scyliorhinus canicula
CCACAGAGGTGTAGATAATCAGAGAGTGACAGTAAAACAGAGCAAGAGCAACAGCAAGTACACAGGAGGTAAAGAGAGAGAGACACACAGGAGGTAAAGAGAGAGGGAGAGACAGGAAGTAGAGAGAGAGGGAGAGACAGGAGGTAGAGAGAGAGAGATACAGGAGGTAAAGAGAGAGGGAGAGACAGGAGGTAAAGAGAGAGGGAGAGAGAGAGAGAGAGACAGGAGGTCGAGAGAGAGAGAGAGAGAGAGACAGGAGGTAGAGAGAGAGGGAGAGACAGGAGGTAGAGAGAGACAGAGACTCTCTGTAGTAAGTAGATTAAAACCACTGTTCATATCTAAAAGTACGTGTCTAGTGAATTGATTGTTCCATCAATTTAATCTACTTAAGAACAGTCAGGATCGATCATGGAATCGGCACTCAAGCCTGGACGCCTGGAACTCGACCCACAGGATGCAGAGGCAAAAGAAATCTTCTCCCACTGGCTGCGGTGCTTTAAGGCCTACCTGGCAGAAGCGAGCACAGCCAAAACGACAGAGGAACAGAAGTTAAGTCTACTGCACGCGAGGGTGAGCCACAGAATCTCTACGCAACTAAACTCGGCCGGTTCATATACTGCAGCGCTAGCGATACTCGATAAGATGTATGTAAGGCCCATTAATGAAGTTTACGCTCGCCATGTGTTCACGACTCGCCGCCAGCGGCCTACAGAATCACTCGCTGAATTTTTAAGAGAGCTCAATAATCTATCAAATGACTGTAATTACCAAGCGGTTACCGCGGCTGAACATAGAGAACTTGTTGTACGCGATGTTTTTGTAGCGGGCCTCAGGTCTAATTATGTGCGCCAACGACTGCTGGAAAAGGGGGCCCAAGACTTAGAAACAACTGCGGAAATTGCTACCTCGATGGAGTTCTCCTTCCGCAGCCTCACCTCGTTCCCTGCGGACCCCGCGACCCAATCATGGGCCCGAGACCAGCGACTCCCCCAGGCCTGTGCTACGCAGCCGCCCAGCCACCATGCTGCCCCAGCCACTATGCTGCCCCAGCCACTATGCTGCCCCAGCCACTATGCTGCCCCAGCCACTATGCTGCTCCAGCCACCATGCTGCCCCAGCCACCATGCTGCCCCAGCCACTATGCTGCTCCAGCCACTATGCTGCCCCAGCCACTATGCTGCTCCAGCCACCATGCTGCTCCAGCCACCATGCTGCCCCAGCCACTATGCTGCTCCAGCCACTATGCTGCTCCAGCCACCATGCTGCTCCAGCCACCATGCTGCCCCAGCCACTATGCTGCTCCAGCCACTATGCTGCTCCAGCCACCATGCTGCTCCAGCCACCATGCTGCCCCAGCCACTATGCTGCTCCAGCCACCATGCTGCTCCAGCCACCATGCTGCCCCAGCCACTATGCTGCCCCAGCCACTATGCTGCTCCAGCCACTATGCTGCCCCAGCCACTATGCTGCTCCAGCCACCATGCTGCTCCAGCCACCATGCTGCCCCAGCCACTATGCTGCTCCAGCCACTATGCTGCTCCAGCCAGCCACCATGCTGCTCCAGCCACCATGCTGCCCCAGCCACTATGCTGCTCCAGCCACTATGCTGCCCCAGCCACTATGCTGCTCCAGCCAGCCACCATGCTGCCCCAGCCACCATGCTGCCCCAGCCACTATGCTGCTCCAGCCAGCCACCATGCTGCCCCAGCCAGCCACTATGCTGCCCCAGCCACCATGCTGCCCCAGCCAGCCACTATGCTGCCCCAGCCACTATGCTGCCCCAGCCACTATGCTGCTCCAGCCACTATGCTGCTCCAGCCAGCCACTATGCTGCTCCAGCCAGCCACTATGCTGCTCCAGCCACTATGCTGCCCCAGCCACTATGCTGCTCCAGCCAGCCACCATGCTGCCCCAGCCACTATGCTGCCCCAGCCACTATGCTGCTCCAGCCACTATGCTGCCCCAGCCAGCCACTATGCTGCCCCAGCCACTATGCTGCCCCAGCCACTATGCTGCCCCAGCCACCATGCTGCCCCAGCCAGCCACTATGCTGCCCCAGCCACTATGCTGCTCCAGCCACTATGCTGCCCCAGCCACTATGCTGCCCCAGCCAGCCACCATGCTGCCCAGCCACTATGCTGCTCCAGCCACCATGCTGCCCCAGCCAGCCACTATGCTGCCCCAGCCACTATGCTGCTCCAGCCACTATGCTGCCCCAGCCACTATGCTGCCCCAGCCACTATGCTGCCCCAGCCACTATGCTGCCCCAGCCAGCCACTATGCTGCCCCAGCCACTATGCTGCTCCAGCCACTATGCTGCTCCAGCCACTATGCTGCCCCAGCCAGCCACTATGCTGCCCCAGCCACTATGCTGCTCCAGCCAGCCACTATGCTGCTCCAGCCACCATGCTGCCCCAGCCACTATGCTGCTCCAGCCACTATGCTGCTCCAGCCACTATGCTGCCCCAGCCACTATGCTGCCCCAGCCACTATGTGCTCCAGCCACTATGCTGCTCCAGCCACCATGCTGCCCAGCCACCATGCTGCTCCAGCCACTATGCTTCCCCAGCCACTATGCTGCCCCAGCCACTATGCTGCCCCAGCCACTATGCTGCTCCAGCCAGCCACTATGCTGCTCCAGCCACTATGCTGCCCCAGCCACTATGCTGCCCCAGCCACCATGCTGCCCCAGCCACTATGCTGCCCCAGCCACCATGCTGCCCCAGCCACTATGCTGCCCCAGCCACTATGCTGCCCCAGCCACTATGCTGCCCCAGCCACTATGCTGCCCCAGCCACTATGCTGCCCCAGCCAGCCACTATGCTGCCCCAGCCACTATGCTGCCCCAGCCACCATGCTGCCCCAGCCACTATGCTGCTCCAGCCACTATGCTGCCCCAGCCACCATGCTGCCCCAGCCACTATGCTGCCCCAGCCACAATGCTGCTCCAGCCACTATGCTGCTCCAGCCACTATGCTGCTCCAGCCACTATGCTGCCCCAGCCAGCCACTATGCTGCTTCAGCCACTATGCTGCTCCAGCCACTATGCTGCTCCAGCCAGCCACTATGCTGCTCCAGCCAGCCACTATGCTGCCCCAGCCACTATGCTGCTCCAGCCACTATGCTGCCCCAGCCACTATGCTGCCCCAGCCACTATGCTGCTCCAGCCAGCCACTATGCTGCCCCAGCCACTATGCTGCTCCAGCCAGCCACTATGCTGCCCCAGCCAGCCACCATGCTGCCCCAGCCACCATGCTGCCCCAGCCAGCCACTATGCTGCCCCAGCCAGCCACCATGCTGCCCCAGCCACTATGCTGCTCCAGCCACTATGCTGCCCCAGCCACTATGCTGCCCCAGCCACCATGCTGCCCAGCCAGCCACTATGCTGCCCCAGCCAGCCACCATGCTGCCCCAGCCAGCCACTATGCTGCCCCAGCCAGCCACTATGCTGCTCCAGCCAGCCACTATGCTGCCCCAGCCACCATGCTGCCCCAGCCAGCCACTATGCTGCCCCAGCCAGCCACCATGCTGCTCCAGCCAGCCACTATGCTGCCCCAGCCACTATGCTGCCCCAGCCACTATGCTGCCCAGCCACTATGCTGCCCCAGCCACTATGCTGCCCCAGCCAGCCACCATGCTGCCCCAGCCACCATGCTGCCCAGCCAGCCACTATGCTGCCCCAGCCAGCCACTATGCTGCCCCAGCCAGCCACCATGCTGCCCCAGCCAGCCACCATGCTGCCCCAGCCACTATGCTGCCCCAGCCACTATGCTGCCCAGCCACCATGCTGCCCCAGCCAGCCACCATGCTGCCCCAGCCAGCCACCATGCTGCCCCAGCCACTATGCTGCCCCAGCCACCATGCTGCCCCAGCCACTATGCTGCCCCAGCCACCTTGCTGCTCCAGCCACTATGCTGCCCCAGCCACTATGCTGCCTCCAGCCACCATGCTGCCCCAGCCACTATGCTGCCCCAGCCAGCCACCTTGCTGCTCCAGCCACTATGCTGCTCCAGCCATTATGCTGCTCCAGCCTACCATTTCTGCGGCCAGAATCAGCACCCGCGGCAGCACTGCCCGGCCCGCAACGCGACCTGCAGCAGCTGCGGGCGGAAAGGCCATTACGCTAGAGTGTGCCTCGCAAAAAGGGACCCAGCTTCCAACTCCCCAGCGGCACGAAGTAATCGCTACCCACACCCGCAGGCCGGCGGGGCCCGAAACGCTGCGGCCTATGCCCCGCCCCGCCCCCTCCCGCCATGTGCGATCCATGGGGGCCGTCATCTTGGAAAACCTCCACCACGCGGCCGGCCACCTGCGACTCATGGGGGCCGCCATCTTGGATGCCATCTTCCTCGCTGCCCGCCACGTGCGATCCACGGGCCCGACCTGCCTGTCCACGCTCGGACAACTCATCGGAAGAGTACGACCTCCCCGGGCACTCGTCACGCGGCCCGCAACTCGGCGCAGTCACCCTGGATCAATCACGCCCGAAGCATCTGCGAAATCCGATGGCAGAGGTCCAAATCAACGGGTACTAAACGCCATGCCTCTTCGACTCCGGGAGCACTGAGAGCTTCATACATCCAGACCTGGTAAGACGCTGTTCGCTCCCCGTTTTCCCCCGCGCAGCAAACTATCTCGCTCGCTTCAGGCTCCCATTCGGTCCAGATCCAGGGGCGCACCGCCGCGACACTCACAATCCGAGGCGCTAGCTACTCAAAATTGAAACTCTATGTTTTGCCCGACCTCTGCGCGCCACTCTTATTAGGCCTAGACTTTCAATGTAACCTCAAGAGCCTCACCCTCAGCTTCGGAGGGCCCCTGCCCCCACTCACTATCTGCAGCCTCGCTACGCTGCGAATCCCCACCCCCCCCTCCTCTCTTCGCCAATCTCACTAAGGACTGTAAACCCGTAGCCACTCGCAGCAGGCGGTATAGCCTGCAGGATAGGGTATTTATCAGAGCAGAGGTCCGAAGGCTTCTCAGTGAGGGGATTATAGAGGCCGGCAATAGTCCCTGGAGAGCTCAGGTGGTGGTCGTTAAGACCGGGGGAAAATTCTGCATGGTTGTCGACTATAGTCAGATCATAAATAGATTTACGCTCCTCGACGCGTACCCCTCCCCAGGATTGCAGACATGGTGAACCAGATCGCCCAGTACCGGCTCTTTTCCACGGTGGATCTGTAGTCTGCATACCACCAGCTCCCAATCCGCCCGGACGACCGCCACTACGCGGCATTCGAGGCCGATGGCCGCCTCTTCCATTTCCTCCGGGTCCCCTTCGGCGTCACTAATGGGGGTCTCGGTGTTCCAACGAGCAATGGACCGAATGGTGGGACCAGTACGGGCTGCGGGCCATGTTTCCGTACTTGGACAATGTCACCATCTGCGGCTATGACCAGCAGGACCACGACGCCAACCTCCACCGTTTTTTCCAGACGGCACAGAAATTAAACATCACCTACAACAAAGAGAAATGCGTTTCTGCACAAACAGACTGGCCATCCTCGGCTATGTCGTGGAAAACGGAGTCCTGGGCCCGAAACCTGCCTTTCTCCAACGAGGAGGTAAAAGCGGTCACCAGGGATTGCCCGATCTGTGCGAAGTGCAAACCGCACTTCTATAGACCAGACAGGGCCCACCTGGTCAAGGCTTCTAGGCCCTTTGAACGCCTTGCGATTGATTTCAAAGGGCCACTCCCCTCAACCAACAAGAACGTTTACTTTCTAAACGTCGTAGATGAGTTCTCCCGTTTCCCATTCGCTATCCCGTGCCCCGACATGACCTCCCACACAGTCATTTGGGCCCTGCTAGCATCTTCACCCTGTTCGGTTTCCCCAGCTACGTGCACAGCGACCGGGGTTCGTCCTTCATGAGCGACGAGCTGCGTCAGTACCTGCTCGACAAGGGCATTGCCTCGAGCAGGACTACCAGCTACAACCCCAGGGGGAACAGGCAGGTGGAGAGGGAGAATGCGACGGTCTGGAAGACCGTCCTACTGACCCTCCGGTCTACAAAGCTCTAAGTCTCCCAGTGGCAGGAAGTCCTCCCAGACGCGCTCCACGCTATTAGGTCCCTCTTATGCACAGCGACCAATCAGACCCCTCACGAGAGGCTCTTCATTTTTCCAGGGGCACTACCACGGGGGTCTCACTTTCGGCATGGCTGAGGACACCGGGCCCGGTACTCCTGAGGAAACACGTCAGGGCACACAAAACCGACCCCCTTGTTGAGAAGGTGCGCCTGCTCCACTCCAACCCCCAGTACGCCTTCGTCGAGTTCCCTGACGGCCGTCAGGACACAGTATCCCTCCGGGATCTGGCACCCGCCGGATCCAGCGCCTCCCCTACCCCCACAGAAGGACCTCTCACCCTACACGCCATGCTGCCGCCCCCTCGCGCTCCCGAGCCCACAAGCTCGCACCACCAGTTCTGCGCCCCTGTGCCGGCCAGCCCCCAGCGCCCCCAGTCCCCGGTCCAACCAGGAGAGTATGAAGCTCGGACACAACCCTCCCTGGAGTCCGCCATCGTACCCCAGCACACAACACACATCCAGCCACCGCAAGAGGCTGCAACCCCGGTGCTCCGCAGATCACAGCGGGCAGTTCGGCCACCGGACAGACTTACTTTGTAGACCACCACCCCCGCCGGACTTGATTTTTTTGCAGGGGGTGAATGTGGTGAATGTAACTTAGTAATTCACACTGTATTTACCAATACCATTGTAAGTGCAGTAGCGTTATCCGACCACTAGGGGGCGTAGCTCTGGGAATGCTCAGGAGTTTGTACAGGGCTCCACCCTTGGCTCCGCCCACGACTCCTCCCCCTGGACTACTGTATAAATACCCTTGTCCAGAGCCAGCCTGCAGTTCCTCGAGAGTTCAACGGGTAACAGGCTGGCTCTGTAGTAAGTAGATTAAAACCACTGTTCATATCTAAAAGCACGTGTCTAGTGAATTGATAGTTCCATCACTCACATTGTCACATACATTCTCTTTCACACACACAGACATGTACACACAACAAAAAAAAACCAGGGTGAGTGAGCTAGGGGTGCAGAGGAAATGGCCAGAGAGCAAAAACGGAGAGATCCACCTCAATATTGAGGTACCCACAGAGGTGTAGATAATCAGAGAGTGACAGTAAAACAGAGCAAGAGCAACAGCAAGTACACAGGAGGTAAAGAGAGAGAGACACACAGGAGGTAAAGAGAGAGGGAGAGACAGGAAGTAGAGAGAGGGAGAGACAGGGAGGTAGAGAGAGAGAGAGACAGGAGGTAAAGAGAGAGGGAGAGAGAGAGAGAGAGAGAGGAGGTCGAGAGAGAGAGAGAGAGAGAGACAGGAGGTAGAGAGAGAGGGAGAGACAGGAGGTAGAGAGAGACAGAGACAGGAGGTAAAGAGAGAGGGAGAGACAGGAGGTAAAGAGAGAGCGAGAGAGAGAGAGAGAGGAGGTAGAGAGAGAGGGAGAGACAGGGGGTAGAGAGAGAAAGACCGGAGGTAAAGAGAGAGGGAGAGACAGGAGGTAAAGAGAGAGCGAGAGAGAAAGAGAGAGACAGGAGTACTGAGAGAGAGAGAGAGAGAGAGAGACAGGAGGTAGAGAGAGAGAGAGACAGGGGTTAAAGAGAGAGAGAGAGAGAGAGACACACAGGAGGTAAAGAGAGAGAGTCAGGTGGTCGAGAGAAAGAGAGGGAGAGCGCGACAGGAGAGACAGGAGGTAGAGAGAGAGATGGGAGGTTGAGAGAGGGATGGAAGGTTGAGAGAAGGACAGAGAGTAAAGAAATATTCAGGAACTCAACTTCAGGAACTGCAGCTAAAGGCAAAACTACAAGAAGTATCCTGGTTAAACCAGAAGAGAAAAATAATAAACAAGCAAATAAAACATCAGTGGTGAGGGACAGGTCAGGGGCAATTAGCCCAATTAAGAGTTTTATATACTAATGCACGGAGTGTAATGAATAAACTGGTGAACTTCAAAGGCACATTCTATAATGTGATTGCTATTAGGGAGCCATGGCTGCAAGATGGTGGTGACTGGGAATTAAATATAGCTGTTATAAAGTTTACAGGAGGGATAGGGAAGATGGCAGAGGGAGCAGAGTCTTACTGATTAGAAATACTATCACCTCGATAGTGAGGGAGGGTATAATGAGCATCCAGTGGAGACCATATGGATGGAACTGAAGAACAGAAAAGGATCTAAAACTGTAATGGGCGTTGTGTATCGAACCCCTGGTAACAGTTCTGAGGTGTTAGATTGTATAAATACAGAAATTAGGCAAGTGAATAACAAAGACAGAGTAGTATTAACGGGGGATTTTAACTTATATAGATTGGGATATATCGAAAGGTAGTGAAATTCTAGAATGTGTCCCGGGATAGTTGGCTGGAACAATATGTTCCAGATGTAACAAGGGGGCAGGCAATATTCGATTTAGTTATGAGTAATGAGCCAAATTTAATAACAGCCTGACTGTGCGTGAACATTTACCAAATAGTGATCACAACATGATTGAACTCAGTGTAGTTTGAAAGTGAAAAGCACGATTCTGATACGAGAATTTTAGACTTGGGTAAAGGTGAAAATGGAGATATTGTCAGTGATAATGGGGAAATGGCAGACATGTTGAACAATTACTTTGCCTCAGTATTTACAGCTGAAAACGAGGATAATATGCCGGAAGTCGACAGAGGTGTGTAGTCACCACTGTTGTACATAAATCACATATGAGGTGTAATACGGTAAGGCCCCTGTGCTACAGGTACGAGGGTAGATCCCTGCCTGCTGGCTCCGCCCAGTAGGCGGAGTATAAATGTGTGGGCTCTCCGAGCTGCAGCCATTTCAGCAGCAGCTGCGGGAGGCTACACATCTCTGCGCAATAAAGCCCCGATTACTCTCTACTCTTGTCTCATCGCAATTGATAATGCATCAATTTATTACGCAGAGATTTTACAACGATGGATCTCCGCATCAAGCCAGATCGCCTGCAGCTGCTCCCTCAAGCAGACAACGCCAAGTCGGCCTTCACACACTGGCTAGCCTGCTTCGAGGCATACATCGGATCTGCGACAGAAACACCCTCAGAGGCACAGAGGCTCCAGATCCTGTACACGCGGCTGAGCTCCCATATCTTTCCCCTCATCCGGCACGCGCCTACCTACGCTGAAGCCATGGCGCTACTGAAGGAGAACTACACTCAGCAGACCAACAAAATCTACGGCAGGTACCTCCTCTACACGCGGCATCAACTCGCCGGTGAGTCTGTGGAAGATTTCCACGCCCTGGCGAGGGACTGCGATTGCCAGGCCGTTTCGGCCGCTGAACATTCCGAACTCCTAATCAGCGACGCTTTCGTTTCGGGCATAGGGTCGGCGTACATCCGCCAGCGCCTCTTAGAAGGGGCTCCCCTCGACCTCGCGGCGACCAAGAAACTCGCAATCTCACTCACAGTCGCCTCCCGCAATGTACAGGCGTACGCCCCCGACTGCACGGCCCCCCCTCCATGGACCCCACCAACGAACACCCTATCGTGGACCCCACGAGCGACCGCCCCCAGCCAACCCCAAGCCTGCGCCGCGCGGGAGCCATCCAACCCCGGGGGACCCAAGTGCTACTTCTGCGGACAGACAAAGCCCCCCCGGCAGCGCTGTCCTGCGTGGAGCGCGCTCTGCAAGGCCTGCGGGACGAAAGGACATTTGCTGCTGTGTGCCAGACCCGCTCGATCGCCTCTGTAACCAGACCCATTGCCCCTGCACCCCCCACGTGCGACCCGTGGGCGCCGCCATCTTCCCCGCCTCAGGACCCCTGCCCGTCGGACACTTCATCGGGCCGCTCATCGCCTGCAACCGCCGCTGGCCAGCCAGGGGCCTTCCAACACCAGCCGCGTCTCACCTCCATCACGATTGACCAGTCCCGACCGCACAACCTTGTGACCACATCGGCGACAGTAAAGGTCGATGGGCACGAGATATCCTGCCTTCTTGACTCCGGGAGCACTGAGAGCTTCATTCACCCGATACGGCGCTGCTCCCTCGCGGTACAACCCCGCTAACCCTGCCTGCTGGGCTCCGGGGGCACCGAGAGCTTCATTCACCCCGATACGGTGCTGCTCCCTCGCGGTACACCCCGCTAACCCTGCCTGCTGGGCTCCGGGGGCACCGAGAGCTTCATTCACCCCGATACGGTGCTGCTCCCTCGCGGTACACCCCGCTAACCCTGCCTGCTGGGCTCCGGGGGCACCGAGAGCTTCATTCACCCCGATACGGCCCTGCTCCCTCGCGGTACACCCCGCTAACCCTGCCTGCTGGGCCCCGGGGGCACCGAGAGCTTCAATTCACCCCGATACGGCCCTGCTCCCTCGCGGTACACCCGCTAACCCTGCCTGTTGGACCCCGGGAGCACCGAGAGCTTCATTCACCCCGATACGGAGCTGCTCCCTCGCGGTACACCCCGCTAACCCTGCCTGCTGGACTCCGGGTCCCTCTCCGTGGCGATCCGGGGGTACAGCATCGCCACCCTCACCATCCAGGGCGTGGAGTTCAGCGGCTTCCGGCTCTACGTCCTCCCCAACCTCTGCGCTGCCCGGCTACTCGGCCTGGACTTCCAGTGCAACCTCCAATGTCTCACACTGAAATTCGCGGGCCCCTACCACCCCTTACTGTTTGCGGCCTCGCGAACCTTAAGGTCGACCCGCCTTCCCTTTTTGCGAACCTCACCCCGGATTGAAAACCCATTGCCACCAGGAGCAGACGGTACAGCGCCCAGGACAGGACCTTCATCAGGTCTGAGGTCCAGCGGCTGCTGCGGGAAGGCATTATCGAGGCAGCAACAGCCCCTGGAGAGCCCACGTGGTAGTTGTGAAAACTGGGGAGAAAAACAGGATGGTCGTTGACTACAGTCAGACCATCAATCGGGACATACAGCTCGACGCGTACCCCCTCCCACGCATATCTGATATGGTCACTCAGATTGCACAGTACCGGGTCTTCTCTGGACCTGAAATCTGCCGACCACCAGCTCCCCATCCGTAAGGCAGACCGTCCATACACAGCGTGCGAAGCAGACGGCCGCCTTTACCATTTCCTTAGGGTTCCCTTCGGCATCACCAACGGAGTCTCGGTCGTCCAACGGGAGATGGACCGAATGTTGACCGTACGGACTGCGGGCCACCTTCCCGTACCTGACAATGTCACCACCTGCGGCCATGACCAGCAGGACCACGACGCTAAACTTTCCAAATTCCTCCACACCGCCAAACTCCTCCATGTCGAGAGCGATGCATCAGATGTCGCCCTTGCCGCCACTCTGAACCAGGCAGGCAGACCCGTGACATTCGTTTCCCGCCCCCTTCATGCCTGTGAAATTCGGCACTCCTCCGTTGAGAAGGAGGCCCAAGCCATCGTTGAAGCTGTGCGGCACTGGAGGCTTTACCTGGCCAACGGTCGGTAGCCTTCATGTTTAACAACACACGCGGGGTAAGATCAAAAATGATAAATCTGAGGTGGAGGATTGAGCTCTCCACCTACAATTCTGAGATTTGTATCGCCCCGGTAAGCTCAATGAGCCCCCCGATGCCCTATCCCGAGGTACATGTGCCAGCGCACAAGTGGACCGACTCCGGACCCTGCACGACAATCTCTGTCACCCAGGGGTCACCCGTTTTTAACCATTTCACCAAGGCCCTCAATCTGCCCTACTCCATCGAGGAAGTCAGGACGATCACCAGAGACTGCCAGGTCTGTGCGGAGTGTAAACCGCACTTCTAACCGCCAGACCGTGTGCGCCTGGTGAAGGCCTCCCGCCCCTTTGAACGCCTCAGTGTGGATTTCAAAGGGCCCCTCCCCTCCACCAACCGTAACACGTATTTCCTTAATGTGGTCGACGAATACTCCAGATTCCCCTTCGCCATTCCATTCCGCGATAAGACGTCTGCCACCATCATCAAAGCCCTTAACACCATCTTCGCTCTGTTCGGTTTCCCCGCCTACATCCACAGCGACCGGGGATCCTCATTCACGAGCGATGACTGCGTCAGTTCCTGCTCAGCAGGGCATTGCCTCGAGCAGGATGACCAGCTATAACCCCCGGGGAAACGGCAGGTGGAGCGGGAGAATGGGACAGTCTGGAAGGCCGTCCTACTGACCCTACGGTCCAGAAATCCCCCAGGCCTCCCGCTGGCAGGAGGTCCACCCCCGACGCCCTTCACTCCATTTGGTTGCTACTTTGCACTGTGATTAATGAAACGCCCCATGAACGTCTCTTTGCCTTCACTGGGAAGTCCACCTCCGGGGTTTCCTCCTCCTAACGTGACTGGCAGCTCCAGGACTCTGTAAACACGTGCGGCTCCACAAGGCGGACCCGTTGATCGAGAGGGTACAGCTACTCCACGCAAATCCGCAGTACGCCTACATGGCCGTACTTCGAAGGCCGCCAAGACACAGTCTCCCTCAGGGACCTGGCGCCAGCTGGGTCCGTCCCCCCCCGCCCCGGTGCCAACCCTTCCTCCTCCCAGTGAACCCCACCACAGCCCCCGTTCCAGGACAATCTGTCCTCCCCTTGGTCCCACCCGGGATGAAGATGAGGTTGCCCCCGCTCCCGGAGTCGCCGCCAACCGAGGCGATGCCTGCATCGCCACCGGGATCTGCGCACTCACAACGGAGGATCAAGGCGCCCTATCGGCTGAATTATAAACTTTTCCTAAATGTTAACATATAACATATTCCTGTAAATAGTCTGCCACCACCCCCGCTGGACTCTTTTTAAACAGGGGGTGAATGTGGTAGTCGCCACTGTTGCATATATATCACATATGAGGTGTAATATGGTAAGGCCCCTGTACTACAGGTACGGGTGTAGATCCCTGCCTGATGGCTCCGCCCAGAGGGCGGAGTATAAATGTGTGGGCTCTCCGAGCTGCAGCCAATTCGGGAGCAGCTGCAGGAGGCGACACATCTCTGTGTAATAAAGCCTCGATTACTCTCGTCTCGTCATAATTGATAGTGCATCAGGGGGAAACCAGCGAATTACAGATCGGTTTGGTGGGGAAATTGCTGGAGTCTGTAGTCAGGGATGGGGGTAACTGAACACCTCGCAATGTTTTGGTCGATCAGGGAGAGTCAGCTTGGATTTGTCATACCTGACTAATCTTATTACATTTTTTGAAGAGGTGACTCAGGTAGTGGACAGGGGAATGTCCATGGATGTTATTTATAGGGACTTCCAGAAGGCATTTGATAATGTTTCACATAAGAGACTGTTAACTAAGGTGGAAGTCCATGGTGTTGAGAACAAATTATTGACATGGTTAGGAAAGTGATTGAGTGGCAGGTGACAGAGAGTGGGGATAACGGGTAATGACTCTAATTGGCTGGATGTGACCAGCGATGTGCCACAGGGATCTGTGTTGGGGCCTCAATTATTCCCATCGTTCATCAATGACTTGGATGGTGGCAGAGAAAGCCATATAGCCAGATTTGCTGATGATACAAAGCTGGGTGGTGTTGTAGACAGTCTAGATGATGGCATAAAATTGCAAGGAGATAGTGACAGACTCAGTGAATGGGCAAAATTGGAGCAAATAGAATTCAATGTAAGTAAGGGTGAACTTAAAGATTTTGGACCAAAAAAGGGTCGAGCAGAGTACTTTCTGAAGGAAAGAGGTTAGGTACAGTGGATGTTCAAAGAGATTTGGAGTTTCAGGTGCATAGATCCTTAAAAGGCCACAAACTCAATGCTCGACCTCGTGTGTGAGGCTGGGATTGATTCAATTAAAAGTGGTATATAGGGCGCACTTAATCAATGTAAGGATGATCCGGCCGTTTGAGGGGGTGGAGATAGGTGCAAGCGGTGTGGGAGGGACCCAGCCAATCATGTCAGATCACCATGATCTCATTGAATGATCACCTGAGGAGCGAGTGATTTGAAACAAAGAAAAGATAGGGTAGATAAAGATAAACTATTCCACTGGTTGGAGATTCTAAAACTAGGGGGGAATAGTCTAAAAATTAGGGCCAGACCGTTCAGGGGAGACAACTAGGAAGAACTCATCACTCAAAGGCTGGTAGAGGTTTGAAATTCTCTCCCACACACAGCAGTTGAAGCTAGAACAGTTGTCAATTTTAAATCTGAGATAGATAGATTTTGTTAAGCAAAGATGTGAAGAGGTATGGTCCAAAGGAGTTAAGTCACAGATCAACCATGATCTCATTGAATGGTGGCACAGACTCGAGGGCTGAATGGCCTACTCCTGTTCCTATGTTCCTATGTAGAGCAAGGAACGAGAGTTAAGGTGAGGATGGATTAGACAGAGAGAAATGTAGGTTGAGAGAGGGATGGGAAGTAGAGAAAGAGACGGGAGGTAGAGAGAGGGACTGGAGGTTGAGCGGGGATGGGAGGTTGAGAGAGAGATGGGAGGTAGAGAGAGAGAGATAGGAGATAGAGAGAGACGGGAGGTAGAAAGACGGGAGTTTGCGAGAGAGAGACAGGAGATAGAGAGAGAGATGGAATGTAGCGAGAGAGGAGATGGAGGGAGAGAGCGAGAAAGAGAGAGAGAGAAAGAGACAGAAGGTAGATAGAGAGAGAGAGACAGAGAGAGACAGGAGGTAAAGAGAGACAGGAGGTAGAGAGAAAGAGAGAGAGAGAGAGTAGAGCTAGAAAGAGAGAAAGGAGGGAGAGAGAGAGAGACAGAGAGAGAGGCAGAAACAGAGAGAGATTGAGCGGGATAGGACAGAGAGGGAGAGAGAGAGAGAGAGAAGGGGATACAGGAGGTAGTGAGAGGGACAGTGGGGAAAGGAGGTTAAGTGACTGGACAAAACCCTGGCAAGTGGAATATAATGTGGGAAAATGTTGGGCAATTTGGTCATGTAATTATCCAGGAACCTTGAGAAAGAAGGTTCACTGAGGTTTATTATAAACCTGAGGTTTAAGGCTGGTTCCACAGCATAAACAATCGTGTGCCAGTCAGGGACTAATGAGAGTCCCGGCCCGACTTTGGGCCAGTATTTAAAGGGCAAAGGTTGCCAACCCAGCCTCCGCTCGCAAACAGGGAAGCTCCTATTTCTGAGTCCCACATGGAGATCGATGAGTGTATCCCCGTGGGCCATATGAGAGTTATCAGGGCAGTATCGATTGCCTGCTGTGGTTTCCTCTGAGGTAGGCTCCCTGTATCTGAGGTGGTCAATGTGTTTTCACACCTTTTGTTTCACTGGTTTTCACATTGTATGAGCCAACACCATTTTCTCCACCACGACTCCGAGGATCTATTTAGAACCGTCCCCAAAACGACGGGTATGTACCCATCTCCCGGCCTCACAGCGTCTTGCGTCGGGTGGTCGTGATGCTTTTTAAAAATATGTCTTGCTTTGCCTCCCATTTTCCCGTTGAAATTCGGAAACGCAGGGCGGGTCCTGAGGCGTTGGCCCATGAGTATGTCCGTCGGGTGCCACCCGGGTATTACGTTGCGGTATGGTCCTGTATTTTAACAAGAATGATGCCAGCTTCTTGGCGAGGGAGCTTGGGGTTCTGCTTCATTGTGGTGCTTTGAACACCTGGTGGACTGCCCGCTTGGCAAAACCATTCGTGGATGGTATGGGGGTTATACAGATGGGTTTTTACCCCATTGTTGGCAATGAATGCCTCACCGGTAAATGGGGGTGCCATTGTCGGTGATGAACGACCTGTGGTATTCCGTGGGTACTGGACGCCTGGTGCAGTTTTTATCCACGGTGACTCTTTAGGTAGTGCACACCCGCGATGCACGTCCAACCGTTTTCGAATTGTGTCTGTGAGGATCAGGAATATCGACCCCCAGGAGCGGTCCAGTGAAATCGGGATTCACCAGCATCCAGGGCAGTCCTGGGCCATTCCCAGGGCTGGAGTGAGGCTGGCGGAGGGAGCTATTGGTTCTCCTGGCAAGCCAGGCACTGTATCACCGCGTGCTCAATGTCCCGATTGGGTCCAGGCCTCCACTCCTAACTCCTCACGAGCATCTTCATTTCCGAGACACCAGGATATCTGTTGTGTAGTTCTTGCAGTATCGTGTGTCAACCCAGTCGTGGGACAGCCACTCGTACTCCCCAGTGAATGGTACCATCTTCCATGCTGAGCTCCTGTTGTTTGTGAGGAAGGGCTGTAAGTCGTCCGTAGGGGTTCCCAAAGCCACACCGCTCAGGATGATGTGGCGTAACTTCCGCCAGCGCATTGAGTCCATGTGCGAATCTGCTGGGCCTGTCACGAGTAGGGCATCCATAACGTTTAAGGTCACCCACGACTTTGGTCCATCACTGGGGGCGGGGTGGTGGGGGGAGGGGCTCGCGGGCAGCGAAGGCTCGAATGTGCTGCTAATAGTAACATCCAGAGTTGGATCTGGACCAAGTCCTTTGGGGGAATTGCCTAATCCTCCTTGAAGAGGACCAATAGGGGTTTATGGCCCGTGATAATGGTGAGATGGCGTCCATAGACATAGTGTTGGTTGGACTTCTTCAATGCATATCCACAGCAAATCCTTCGTTCTCGATCTGGGCATATCGTCCTGCTCTGCGTCAGCCAAGATCCTGGATGCATTCGCTATCGGTCCGCCCAGTGCTATTTCCCACCGGTGGGGTAATGCTGCTTCAACTTCATAAGGCAGGTCGCAGTTAGGATGAGCAATCTTGAGGTTTTCATGATGTACCTGTATTTAGAGATGACAGCAATTGCCTTTTTAACCCTGGCGAAAGCTTCCTCCTCTGGCGTTTTGCCAAGGCCCTTTTGGACCTTCTTGAGCAGCGTGCATAAGGATGCTAACAGGGTAACTAAAATTGGTATAAATTTCCCGCAGTAATTTGCGAGTCCCAGGAATGACTTTCATTTTGATGTGCTTTCCACTGCGTTGGGTCTCTTTATAGCCGGTACTTTTTCTTCCACCGGGTGCAGGTCAATATCTGAGGCATGTGACTTTCTTTGCCTAGAACACACACTTGCCTGTGTTGGGGAATCGCCAGAGAGCTTCTTCCAGGTTGTTCCATTGCTCCTTTTCAGTGATTCCTGAGGTCAGTACATTGTCCAGGTACACTGCTACTCGGGGCAGTCCTTGGAGGACGCTTTCCATTACTCTCTGGAAGATGGCACAGCCTGATGAGACCCTGAAGGGGAGCCGAGTGTACTTGTGGGTAATGATAGTGCCATATTTCTGCTATGTTATACCCAGCTCCAGCTGGAGGTATGTGTGGCTCAAGTTGAGTGTTGAAAATGTGTGGCTACCAGACAATTTTGCAGACAGGTCCTCGATGGGGCACTGGTCCTAGCAAGAGGCTCTGTTCACCATTGCTGAAAAAGCAGACCGACTTGTCTGGCTTTAACACAGGGACCGTTGGTGCTTCCCATTTTATGAATTGGACCGGGCGTATGATGCCTAGGTTCTCCAACCACTTCTATTCTGTCTCCAACTTCATGAGTAAGGTATTCTGTCTTCCTGTTACTCTTTCCAAAATGAATCACCTCACACTTTTCTGCATTAAACTCCATTTGCCACCTCTCAGCCCAGCGCTGCAGCTTATCTATGTCCCTCTGTAACCTGCAACATCCTTCAGCACTGTCTACAACTCCACCGACTTTAGTGTCATCTGCAAATTTACTTTGGGCCGGTATTTAAAGGGCTAAGTATTTAGCCCCCAGTTGGGTGAACCTCCGCTCACTAACAGGGAAGCTCATATTCCCTGAGACCCACCAAGAGATCTATCAGTGCATCCCCATGGGCCTCGTGAGGGTTATCACAGCTAGGACGAATAAAAGAGCTGAAAATTGTGTAATTGGAGATAGACTGCAGAAAGAGATTTATGGGTCCTCATGCATAAATCACAAAAAGCTAGCATGCAAGTTTGGCAGCTAATAGGGAAGGCAAATGGACTATTGGCCTTTATTTCAAAGAGAATGGTGCATAAAAACAGTAAATTCTTGCTAAAACTATACAAGGCACCAGTTAGATCACACCTGGGATACTGTGAACAGTTTGGTCCCCTTAACTGAGGACAGATATCCCGGCATTGGAGGCCATCCAGAGAAGGTTCACTAGGCTGATCCCGGGTAGGGAGGGATTTTCTTCTGAGGAGAGGTTGAGTAGGTTGGACTTGTGCTTATTGGAGTTTAGAAGAATGAGAGGTGACCTTATTGAGGGGGGTCAGGGGGCTTGACAGGGTCAATGCAGCAAAGTTGTTTCCACTTGTGGGAGAGTCTAGGACCAGAGGGCAGAATCTCAGGGTGAGGGGTCGCCCATTTCAGACAGAGATGAGGAAGAATTTCTTCTCTCAGAGGGGAGTGAATCTGTGGAATTCTTTAACCGCAGAGAGCTGTAGAGGCTGGGTTGTTAAACTAGGTTCACGGCTGAGAGAGACAGATTTTTAAAACGTGCTTGTTAGGTAATTGGACATTCTGAATTCTCCCTCTTTGTACCCGAACAGAGCGCAGGAATGTGGCAACTAGGGGCTTTTCACAGTAACTTCATTGCAGTGTTAATGGAAGCCTACTTGTGACAATAATAAAGATTATTATTATTATTTAATCAGTAAGGGAATCGAGGGTCATGGGGACAAGGCGGGAAAGTGGAGTTGACGATATTATCAACTCAGCTCAGTCATGATCTCATTGAATGGTGGAGCAGACTTGATGGGCCAAATGGCCTGATTCTGCTCCGCGTCTTATGATCTTATCGTCTAAGGTAGGGCGAGAAAGAGAGGAGGTAATGAAATGAAATCAAAATTGCTTATTGTCACAAGTAGGCTTCAAATGAAGTTACTGAGAGTGACTGAGAGAGAGAGAGAGAAAGAGAGGGGTAGAGAGAGTTATAGAGATAGAGAAATACAGCACAGAACAGGCCCTTCGGCCCATGATGTTGTGCCAAACTTTTGTCCCAGGTTAATCATAGAATTGTGGACACTAAGGGCAATTAATAGATAGATAGAGAAATACAGCCAGAACAGGCCCTTCGGCCCACGAGGTTGCGCCGAACTTTTGTCCCTAGTTAATCATAGAATTTTGGACAATTTTTCATGGCCATCCACCCACCTGCACAGCTTTGGCTGTGGGAGGAAACCGGAGTACCCGGAGGAAACCCACGCAGTCACGGGGAGGATGTGCAGACTCCACACAGACAGTGACCCAAGTCGAAATCGAACTTGGGACCCTGGAGCTGTGAAGCAATTGTGCTATCCACAATGCTACCGTGCTGCCTTAAGAAGTTAACCTACACTCCATTATTCTACCCTAATCCAGTACCATTCCAATAGCCGCTTGAAGGTCCTAACTTTTCCGACTCAACTACTACACAGGCAGTGCTATTCCATGCCCCACTACTCTCTGGGTAAAGAACCTACCTCTGACATCCCCTCTATAGTCTTCCACCATTTATCTTAAATTTATGTCCCCTTGTAATGGGTGTGTTCCACCCGGGGAAAAAAGTCTCTGACTGTCTACTCTATCTATTCCCCTGATCATCTTATAAACCTCTATCAAGTCGCCCCTCATCCTTCTCCGTTCTAATGAGAAAAGGCCTAGCACCCTCAACCTTTCCTCGTATGACCTACTCTCCATTCCAGGCAACATCCTGGGAAATCTCCTTTGCACCTTTTCCAAAGCTTTCCACATCCTTCCTAAATGAGGTGACCAGAACTGCACACAGTACTCCAAATGTGGCCTGGACCAAGGTTTTGTACAGCTTGCGTCATCACCTCACGGCTCTTAAATTCAATCCCTCTGCTAATGAACGCTTGCACCCATAGGCCTTCTTCACAGCTCTATCCACTTGAGTGGCAACTTTCAAAGAACTATGAACATAGACCCCAGATCTCTCTGCTCCTCCACATTGCCAAGAACCCTACCATTAACCCTGTATTCCGCATTCATATTTGTCCTTCCAAATGGACAACCTCACACCTTGTCAGGGTTAAACTCCATCTGCCACTTCTCAGCCCAGCTCTGCATTCTATCTATGTCTCTTTGAAGCCGACAACAGCCCTCCTCACTATCCACAACTCCACCAATCTTCGTATCATCTGCAAATTTTACTGACCCACCCTTCAACTCCCTCATCCAAGTCGTTAATGAAAATCACAAACAGCAGAGGACCCAGAACTGATCCCTGCGGTACGCCACTGATAACTGGGCTCCAGGCTGAATATTTGCCATCCACCACCACTCTCTGTTTTCTTTTTTTTTTTTAAATAATTTTTATTGAAAGAGTTTTTCCATACAGACATTTACCCCTACTAATTTTTAAAATTATTTACAACACAATCCCTCTAGCAAATTCCCTCCCTCGCCCGCCCTCCTCGCGCGCACCAGTCCCCCCCCCCCCAGGCAACCTTAACAAACAAGTGCAGCCTACAGTTTCAGACATGAGCAGCGAGCAGACTTGCCCGCGTTACAGTCGTGCATGTCCCCCCACGACCCTTGCTGCCCCCCCCCCCCCCCCCCCCGGGTTGCTGCTGCCGACGACCCCGAAACGTCTATCTCTGATCTAAAAAGTCAAGGAAGGTTGCCACCCCCCGCCTGGCGAATCCCTGTACCGACCCTCTCAGGGCAAATTTGATCCTTTCTAGCTGAATCATAGCTAGCCATATCGTTAATCCAAGTTTCAACGCTTGAGGCCTCGCGTCCTTCCATTGAATTAATATCCTTCGTCGAGCCACTAGGGACGCAAAGGCCAGTATTCCCGGCCTCCCTAGCCTCCTGTACCCCGGGTTCTACCCCGACCCCAAAGATCGCAAGCCCCCATCCTGGTTTGACCCTGGACCCCACCACCTTCGACACCGTCCTTGCCACCCCCTTCCAGAACCCTTCCAGCACCGGACATGCCCAGAACATATGCACATGGTTCGCTGGCTTCCCAGACATCTGACACACCTGTCCTCACCCCCAAAGAACCGGCTCATCCTTGTCCCCGTCATGTGAGCTCTATGCAGCACCTTAAATTGAATGAGGCTCAGTCCTCGCACACGAGGAGGAAGAGTTGACCTTCTCCAGGTGCAATCCGCCCACGTCCCGTCTTCTATCTGCTCTCCCAGCTCCCCTTCCCACTTGGCTTTCAGCTCCTCCCCTGATGCTGCTTCCGCCTCCTGCATTATCTTGTAGATGTCTGATATCTTCCCCCCTCCGACCCAGACCCCCGAGAGCACCCTATCACTCGCCCCCTTACTGGGGAGCAGGGGAAACCCCTCCACCTGCCGCCTAGCAAATGCCTTCACTTGTAAATATCTGAACATGTTTCCCGGGGGGAGCTCAAACTTCTCCTCCAGCCCTCCCAGGCTCGCAACCTCCCCTCTATAAACAGGTCCTTCAGCTGCCGTATGCCCACCCTGTACCAGCTCTGAAATCCCCCGTCGATGTTCCCCGGGATGAATCTATGGTTCCCTCTTATTGGCGCCGCCAACAGACCTCCCATTTCCCCCCTATGTCGCCTCCACTGCCCCCATATCTTGAGGGTGGCCGCCACCCACCGGGCTCGTGGTGTACCTCGTGGGGGGAGCGGCCATGGTGCCGTTACTAGGGCCCC